>NC_057807.1:1827865-1843089 GCF_018294505.1 Triticum aestivum
CTTCGTGACCGCAAAACGGTGAGTAATAGTCCATGAAACGGGCCAGAATCGTCAAAAACCGCGAGTGTTGATGTCTGACACGTAAACGCACCCCGGGGTTCGTTAATCATGGAAATCACTCTGGGACCCCAAAAAAGTGAGTAATAGTCCAGAAAACGGGCCAGAATCGGCCAAAACTGTGACTGTTGATGACCGACATGTAAGCGCACCTTGGGGTTAAATAACTACGGAAATCGCTTTGAGATCCCAAAACGGTGAGTAATAGTCCACGAAACGGGTCAGAATTGGCCAAAACTGTGAGGGTTGACGACGGGCACGTAAACGCACCCCAGGGATCGTCAATCATGGAAATCGCTCTGGGACCCCACAACGGTGAGTAACAGTGCACAAAACGTACCAGAATCGGCCAAAATTGTGAGTGTTGATGACGGACACGTAAACGCACCCTGGTGTTCGTCAATCGTGGAAATCACTTCGAGACCCCAAAACTGAGTAATAGTCAGAGAAACGGGCCAGAATCGGCCCAATCTGCGAGTCTTGACGACCAGCACGTAAGAACATCTTGGGGTTCGACAAGCATGGAAATCACTTTGGGACTGTAAAACGGTGAGTAATAGTCCATGAAAGAGCCCTGAATCGGTAAAACCTAGGGTTATTGATCAACGATACATAAACGCACCCCGCGTTTCGTTAACCATGGAAATCGCTGAGGGACCCGAAATTAGTGAGTAATAGTCCATGAAACGGGCCAAAATCGGCCAAAACTTCAAATGTTGATGACCGACACATAAACACACCGGTGTTCGTCGGTCGTGGAAATCACTACGTGACCCCAAAACTGAGTAATAGTCCAAGAAACGGGCCAGAATCGGCCGAAACTGCGATTGTTGATGACCGATACGTAAGAGCACCTTGGGGTTCGACATCCATGGAAATCGCTTTGGGACCCCAAAACTGTGAGTAATAGTCCATGAAACGGGCTAGAATTGACAAAAACCACGAGTGTTGATGACCGACACTTAAACGCACCACGGGGTTTGTTAATCGTGGAAATCACTCCGGGGCCCCAAAACAGTCAGTAATAGTCCACGAAACGGGCCAGAATTAGCCAATACTATGAGAGTTGATGACCGACACGTAAGTGCACCTTGGTGTTCAATAACTATGGAAATCACTTCATGACCGCAAAACGGTGAGTAATAGTCCATGAAACGGGCCAGAATCGTCAAAAACCGCGAGTGTTGATGTCTGACACGTAAACGCACCCCGGGGTTCGTTAATCATGGAAATCACTCTGGGACCCCAAAAAAGTGAGTAATAGTCCACAAAACGGGCCAGAATCGGCCAAAACTGTGACTGTTGATGACCGACATGTAAGCGCACCTTGGGGTTAAATAACTACGGAAATCGCTTTGAGATCCCAAAACGGTGAGTAATAGTCCACGAAACGGGTCAGAATTGTCCAAAACTGTGAGGGTTGACGACGGGCACGTAAACGCACCCCAGGGATCGTCAATCATGGAAATCGCTCTGGGACCCCAAAACGGTGAGTAACAGTGCACAAAACGTACCAGAATGGGCCAAAATTGTGAGTGTTGATGACGGACATGTAAACGCACCCTGGTGTTCGTCAATCGTGGAAATCACTTCGAGACCCCAAAACTGAGTAATAGTCAGAGAAACGGGCCAGAATCGGCCCAATCTGCGAGTCTTGACGACCAGCATGTAAGCACATCTTGGGGTTCGACAAGCATGGAAATTGCTTCGGGACTGCAAAACGGTGAGTAATAGTCCATGAAGGAGGCCTGAATCGGTAAAACCTAGGGTTATTGATCAACGATACATAAACGCACCCCGCGTTTCGTCAATCATGGAAATCACTCAGGGACCCGAAATCAGTGAGTAATAGTCCATGAAACGGGCCAAAATCGGCCAAAACTGCAAATGTTAATGACCGACACATAAACACACTGGTGTTCGTCAGTCGTGGAAATCACTACGTGACCCCAAAATTGAGTAATAGTCCAAGAAACGGGCCAGAATCGGCCGAAACTGCGATTGTTGATGACCGATACGTAAGCGCACCTTGGGGTTCGACATCCATGGAAATTGCTTTGGGACCCCAAAAATGTGACTAATAGTCCATGAAACGGGCCAGAATCGACAAAAACCATGAGTGTTGATGACCGACACTTAAACGCACTACGTGGTTTGTTAATCGTGCAAATCACTTTGGGACCCCAAAACAGTCAGTAATAGTCCACGAAACGGGCCAGAATTGGCCAATACTATGAGAGTTGATGACCGAAATGTAAGCGCACCTTGGGATTCAACAACTATAAAAATCGCTTCATGACCGCAAAACGGTGAGTAATAGTCCATGAAACGGGCCAGAATCGTCAAAAACCGCGAGTGTTGATGTCTGACACGTAAACGCACCCCGGGATTCGTTAATCATGGAAATCACTCTGGGACCCCAAAAAAGTGAGTAATAGTCCACAAAACGGGCCAGAATCGGCCAAAACTGTGACTGTTGATGACCGACATGTAAGCACACCTTGGGGTTCAATAACTATGGAAATGGCTTTGGGATCCCAAAACGGTGAGTAATAGTCCACGAAACGGGTCAGAATTGGCCAAAACTGTGAGGGTTGACGACGGGCACGTAAACGCACACCAGGGATCGTCGATCATGGAAATCACTCTGGGACCACAAAATGGTGAGTAACGGTGCACAAAACGTACCAGAATGGGCCAAAATTGTGAGTGTTGATGACGGACACGTAAACGCACCCCGGTGTTTGTCAATCGTGGAAATCACTTTGAGACCCCAAAACTGAGTAATAGTCAGAGAAACGGGCCAGAATCGGCCCAATCTGCGAGTCTTGACGACCAGCAGGTAAGCACATCTTGGGGTTCAACAAGCATGGAAATCACTTCGGGACTGCAAAACGGTGAGTAATAGTCCATGAAAGAGCCCTGAATCGGTAAAACCTAGGGTTATTGATCAACGATAAATAAACGCACCCCGGGGTTCTTCAATCATGGAAATCGCTCAGGGACCCGAAATCAGTGAGTAATAGTCCATGAAACGGGCCAAAATCGGCCGAAACTGCAAATGTTGATGACCGACACATAAACACACCGGTGTTCGTCGGTCGTGGAAATCACTACGTTACCCCAAAACTGAGTAATAGTCCAAGAAACGGGCCAGAATCAGTAATAGTCCACGAAACGGGCCAGAATTGGCCAATACTATGAGAGTTGATGACCGACACGTAAGTGCACCTTGGTGTTCAACAACTATGGAAATCGCTTCGTGACCGCAAAACGGTGAGTAATAGTCCATGAAACGGGCCAGAATCGACAAAAACCGCGAGTGTTGATGTCTGACACGTAAACGCACCCCGGGGTTCGTTAGTCATGGAAATCACTCTGGGACCCCAAAAAAGTGAGTAATAGTCCACAAAACGGGCCTGAATCGGCCAAAACTATGACTGTTGATGACCGACATGTAAGCGCACCTTGGGGTTAAATAACTACGGAAATCGCTTTGAGATCCCAAAACGGTGAGTAATAGTCCACGAAACGGGTCAGAATTGTCCAAAACTGTGAGGGTTGACGACGGGCACGTAAACGCACCCCAGGGATCGTTAATCATGGAAATCGCTCTGGGACCCCAAAACGGTGAGTAACAGTGCACAAAACGTACCAGAATGGGCCAAAATTGTGAGTGTTGATGACGGACACGTAAACGCACCCTGGTGTTCGTCAATCGTGGAAATCACTTCGAGACCCCAAAACTGAATAATAGTCAGAGAAACGGGCCAGAATCGGCCCAATCTGCGAGTCTTGACGACCAGCATGTAAGCACATCTTGGGGTTCGACAAGCATGGAAATTGCTTCGGGACTGCAAAACGGTGAGTAATAGTCCATGAAGGAGGCCTGAATCGGTAAAACCTAGGGTTATTGATCAAGGATACATAAACGCACCCCGCGTTTCGTCAATCATGGAAATCGCTCAGGGACCCGAAATCAGTGAGTAATAGTCCATGAAACGGGCCAAAATCGGCCAAAACTGCAAATGTTAATGACCGACACATAAACACACTGGTGTTCGTCGGTCGTGGAAATCACTACGTGACCACAAAATTGAGTAATAGTCCAAGAAACGGGCCAGAATCGGCCGAAACTGCGATTGTTGATGACCGATACGTAAGCGCACCTTGGGGTTCGACATCCATGGAAATTGCTTTGGGACCCCAAAAATGTGACTAATAGTCCATGAAACGGGCCAGAATCGACAAAAACCACGAGTGTTGATGACCGACACTTAAACGCACTACGTGGTTTGTTAATCGTGCAAATCACTCTGGGACCCCAAAACAGTCAGTAATAGTCCACGAAACGGGCCAGAATTGGCCAATACTATGAGAGTTGATGACCGAAACGTAAGCGCACCTTGGGGTTCAATAACTATGGAAATTACTTCGTGACCGCAAAACGGTGAGTAATAGTCCATGAAACGGGCCAGAATCGACAAAAACCGCGAGTGTTGATGTCTGACACGTAAACGCACCCCGGGGTTCGTTAGTCATGGAAATCACTCTGGGACCCCAAAAAAGTGAGTAATAGTCCACAAAACGGGCCTGAATCGGCCAAAACTGTGACTGTTGATGACCGACATGTAAGCGCACCTTGGGGTTCAATAACTACGGAAATCGCTTTGAGATCCCAAAACGGTGAGTAATAGTCCATGAAACGGGTCAGAATTGGCCAAAACTGTGAGGGTTGACGACGGGCACGTAAACGCACCCCAGGGATCGTCAATCATGGAAATCGCTCTGGGACCCCAAAACGGTGAGTAACAGTGCACAAAACGTACCAGAATGGGCCAAAATTGTGAGTGTTGATGACGGACACGTAAACGCACCCCGGTGTTCGTCAATCGTGGAAATCACTTCGAGACCCGAAAACTGAGTAATAGTCAGAGAAACGGGCCAGAATCGGCCCAATCTGCGAGTCTTGACGACCAGCACGTAAGCACATCTTGGGGTTCAACAAGCATGGAAATCACTTTGGGACTGCAAAACGGTGAGTAATAGTCCATGAAAGAGCCCTGAATCGGTAAAACCTAGGGTTATTGATCAACGATACATAAACGCACCCCGGGGTTCTTCAATCATGGAAATCGCTCAGGGACCCGAAATCAGTGAGTAATAGTCCATGAAACGGGCCAAAATCGGCCAAAACTGCAAATGTTGATGACCGACACATAAACACACCGGTGTTCGTTGGTCGTGGAAATCACTACGTTACCCCAAAACTGAGTAATAGTCCAAGAAACGGGCCAGAATCAGCCGAAACTGCGATTGTTGATGACCGATACGTAAGCGCACCTTGGGGTTCGACATCCATGCAAATTGCTTTGGGACCGCAAAAATGTGAGTAATAGTCCATGAAACGGGCCAGAATCGACAAAAACCACGAGTGTTGATGACCGACAGTTAAACGCACCACGGGGTTTGTTAATCGTGGAAATCACTCCGGGACCCCAAAACAATCAGTAATAGTCCACGAAACGGGCCAGAATTGGCCAATACTATGAGAGTTGATGACCGACAGTTAAACGCACCACGGGTTTTGTTAATCGTGGAAATCACTCCGGGACCCCAAAACAATCCGTAATAGTCCACGAAACGGGCCAGAATTGGCCAATACTATGAGAGTTGATGACCGAAACATAAGCGCACCTTGGGATTCAACAACTATGGAAATCGCTTCGTGTCCGCAAAACGGTGAGTAATAGTCCATGAAACGGGCCAGAATCGTCCAAAACCGCGAGTGTTGATGTCTAACACGTAAACGCACCCCGGGATTCGTTAATCATGGAAATCACTCTGGGACCCCAAAAAAGTGAGTAATACTCCACAAAACGGGCCAGAATCGGCCAAAACTGTGACTGTTGATGACCGACAGGTAAGCACACCTTGGGGTTCAATAACTATGGAAATGGCTTTGGGATCCCAAAACGGTGAGTAATAGTCCACGAAATGGGTCACAATTCGCCAAAACTGTGAGGGTTGACGACGGGCACGTAAACGCACCCCAGGGATCGTCAATCATGGAAATCGCTCTGGGACCCCAAAACGGTGAGTAACAGTGCACAAAACGTACCAGAATGGGCCAAAATTGTGAGTGTTGATGACGGACACGTAAACGCACCCCGGTGTTCGTCAATCGTGGAAATCACTTCGAGACCCCAAAACTGAGTAATAGTCAGAGAAACGGGCCAGAATCGGCCCAATCTGCGAGTCTTGACGACCAGCACGTAAGCACATCTTGGGGTTCAACAAGCATGGAAATCACTTTGGGACTGCAAAACGGTGAGTAATAGTCCATGAAAGAGCCCTGAATCGGTAAAACCTAGGGTTATTGATCAACGATAAATAAACGCACCCCGGGGTTCTTCAATCATGGAAATCGCTCAGGGACCCGAAATCAGTGAGTAATAGTCCATGAAACGGGCCAAAATCGGCCGAAACTGCAAATGTTGATGACCGACACATAAACACACCGGTGTTCGTTGGTCGTGGAAATCACTACGTTACCCCAAAACTGAGTAATAGTCCAAGAAACGGGCCAGAATCAGCCGAAACTGCGATTGTTGATGACCGATACGTAAGCGCACCTTGGGGTTCGACATCCATGCAAATTGCTTTGGGACCCCAAAAATGTGAGTAATAGTCCATGAAACGGGCCAGAATCGACAAAAACCACGAGTGTTGATGACCGACAGTTAAACGCATCACGGGGTTTGTTAATCGTGGAAATCACTCCGGGACCCCAAAACAATCAGTAATAGTCCACGAAACGGGCCAGAATTGGCCAATACTATGAGAGTTGATGACCGAAACGTAAGCGCACCTTGGGATTCAACAACTATGGAAATCGCTTCGTGACCGCAAAACGGTGAGTAATAGTCCATGAAACGGGCCAGAATCGACAAAAACCGCGAGTGTTGATGTCTGACACGTAAACGCACCCCGGGGTTCGTTAGTCATGGAAATCACTCTGGGACCCCAAAAAAGTGAGTAATAGTTCACAAAACGGGCCTGAATCGGCCAAAGCTGTGACTGTTGATGACCGACATGTAAGCGCACCTTGGGGTTCAATAACTACGGAAATCGCTTTGAGATCCCAAAACGGTGAGTAATAGTCCACGAAACGGGCCAGAATTGGCCAAAATTGTGAGGGTTGACGACGGGCACGTAAACGCACCCCAGGGATCATCAATCATGGAAATCGCTCTGGGACCCCAAAACGGTGAGTAACAGTGCACAAAACGTACCAGAATGGGCCAAAATTGTGAGTGTTGATGACGGACACGTAAACGCACCCCGGTGTTCGTCAATCGTGGAAATCACTTCGAGACCCCAAAACTGAGTAATAGTCAGAGAAACGGGCCAGAATCGGCCCAATCTGCGAGTCTTGACGACCAGCACGTAAGCACATCTTGGGGTTCAACAAGCATGGAAATCACTTTGGGACTGCAAAACGGTGAGTAATAGTCCATGAAAGAGCCCTGAATCGGTAAAACCTAGGGTTATTGATCAACGATAAATAAACGCACCCCGGGGTTCTTCAATCATGGAAATCGCTCAGGGACCCGAAATCAGTGAGTAATAGTCCATGAAACGGGCCAAAATCGGCCGAAACTGCAAATGTTGATGACCGACACATAAACACACCGGTGTTCGTTGGTCGTGGAAATCACTACGTTACCCCAAAACTGAGTAATAGTCCAAGAAACGGGCCAGAATCAGCCGAAACTGCGATTGTTGATGACCGATACGTAAGCGCACCTTGGGGTTCGACATCCATGCAAATTGCTTTGGGACCCCAAAAATGTGAGTAATAGTCCATGAAACGGGCCAGAATCGACAAAAACCACGAGTGTTGATGACCGACAGTTAAACGCACCACGGGGTTTGTTAATCGTGGAAATCACTCCGGGACCCCAAAACAATCAGTAATAGTCCACGAAACGGGCCAGAATTGGCCAATACTATGAGAGTTGATGACCGAAACGTAAGCGCACCTTGGGGTTCAATAACTATGGAAATCACTTCGTGACCGCAAAACGGTGAGTAATAGTCCATGAAACGGGCCAGAATCGAGAAAAACCACGAGTGTTGATGTCTGACACGTAAACGCACCCCGGGGTTCGTTAGTAATGGAAATCACTCTGGGACCCCAAAAAAGTGAGTAATAGTCCACAAAACGGGCCTGAATCGGCCAAAACTGTGACTGTTGATGACTGACATGTAAGCGCACCTTGGGGTTCAATAACTACGGAAATCGCTTTGAGATCCCAAAATGGTGAGTAATAGTCCACGAAACGGGTCAGAATTGGCCAAAACTGTGAGGGTTGACGACGGGCACGTAAACGCACCCCAGGGATCGTCAATCATGGAAATCGCTCTGGGACCCCAAAACGGTGAGTAACAGTGCACAAAACGTACCAGAATGGGCCAAAATTGTGAGTGTTGATGACGGACACGTAAACGCACCCCGGTGTTCGTCAATCGTGGAAATCACTTCGAGACCCCAAAACTGAGTAATAGTCAGAGAAACGGGCCAGAATCGGCCCAATCTGCGAGTCTTGACGACCAGCACGTAAGCACATCTTGGGGTTCAACAAGCATGGAAATCACTTTGGGACTGCAAAACGGTGAGTAATAGTCCATGAAAGAGCCCTGAATCGGTAAAACCTAGGGTTATTGATCAACGATAAATAAACGCACCCCGGGGTTCTTCAATCATGGAAATCGCTCAGGGACCCGAAATCAGTGAGTAATAGTCCATGAAACGGGCCAAAATCGGCCGAAACTGCAAATGTTGATGACCGACACATAAACACACCGGTGTTCGTTGGTCGTGGAAATCACTACGTTACCCCAAAACTGAGTAATAGTCCAAGAAACGGGCCAGAATCAGCCGAAACTGCGATTGTTGATGACCGATACGTAAGCGCACCTTGGGGTTCGACATCCATGCAAATTGCTTTGGGACCCCAAAAATGTGAGTAATAGTCCATGAAACGGGCCAGAATCGACAAAAACCACGAGTGTTGATGACCGACAGTTAAACGCACCACGGGGTTTGTTAATCGTGGAAATCACTCCGGGACCCCAAAACAATCAGTAATAGTCCACGAAACGGGCCAGAATTGGCCAATACTATGAGAGTTGATGACCGAAACGTAAGCGCACCTTGGGGTTCAATAACTATGGAAATCACTTCGTGACCGCAAAACGGTGAGTAATAGTCCATGAAACGGGCCAGAATCGAGAAAAACCACGAGTGTTGATGTCTGACACGTAAACGCACCCCGGGGTTCGTTAGTAATGGAAATCACTCTGGGACCCCAAAAAAGTGAGTAATAGTCCACAAAACGGGCCTGAATCGGCCAAAACTGTGACTGTTGATGACTGACATGTAAGCGCACCTTGGGGTTCAATAACTACGGAAATCGCTTTGAGATCCCAAAACGGTGAGTAATAGTCCACGAAACGGGTCAGAATTGGCCAAAACTGTGAGGGTTGACGACGGGCACGTAAACGCACCCCAGGGATCGTCAATCATGGAAATCGCTCTGGGACCCCAAAACGGTGAGTAACAGTGCACAAAACGTACCAGAATGGGCCAAAATTGTGAGTGTTGATGACGGACACGTAAACGCACCCCGGTGTTCGTCAATCGTGGAAATCACTTCGAGACCCCAAAACTGAGTAATAGTCAGAGAAACGGGCCAGAATCGGACCAATCTGCGAGTCTTGACGACCAGCACGTAAGCACATCTTGGGGTTCAACAAGCATGGAAATCACTTTGGGACTGCAAAACGGTGAGTAATAGTCCATGAAAGAGCCCTGAATCGGTAAAACCTAGGGTTATTGATCAACGATAAATAAACGCACCCCGGGGTTCTTCAATCATGGAAATTGCTCAGGGACCCGAAATCAGTGAGTAATAGTCCATGAAACGGGCCAAAATCGGCCGAAACTGCAAATGTTGATGACCGACACATAAACACACCGGTGTTCTTTGGTCGTGGAAATCACTACGTTACCCCAAAACTGAGTAATAGTCCAAGAAATGGGCCAGAATCAGCCGAAACTGCGATTGTTGATGACCGATACGTAAGCGCACCTTGGGGTTCGACATCCATGCAAATTGCTTTGGGACCCCAAAAATGTGAGTAATAGTCCATGAAACGGGCCAGAATCGACAAAAACCACGAGTGTTGATGACCGACAGTTAAACGCACCACGGGGTTTGTTAATCGTGGAAATCACTCCGGGACCCCAAAACAATCAGTAATAGTCCACGAAACGGGCCAGAATTGGCCAATACTATGAGAGTTGATGACCGAAATGTAAGCGCACCTTGGGATTCAACAACTATGGAAATTGCTTCGTGACCGCAAAACGGTGAGCAATAGTCCATGAAACGGGCCAGAATCGTCAAAAACCGCGAGTGTTGATGTCTGACACGTAAACGCACCCCGGGATTCGTTAATCATGGAAATCACTCTGGGACCCCAAAAAAGTGAGTAATAGTCCACAAAACGGGCCAGAATCGGCCAAAACTGTGACTGTTGATGACCGACATGTAAGCACACCTTGGGGTTCAATAACTATGGAAATGGCTTTGGGATCCCAAAATGGTGAGTAATAGTCCACGAAATGGGTCACAATTCGCCAAAACTGTGAGGGTTGACGACGGGCACGTAAACGCACCCCAGGGATCGTCAATCATGGAAATCGCTCTGGGACCCCAAAACGGTGAGTAACAGTGCACAAAACGTACCAGAATGGGCCAAAATTGTGAGTGTTGATGACGGACACGTAAACGCACCCCGGTGTTCGTCAACCGTGGAAATCACTTCGAGACCCCAAAACTGAGTAATAGTCAGAGAAACGGGCCAGAATCGGCCCAATCTGCGAGTCTTGGCGACCAGCACGTAAGCACATCTTGGGGTTCAACAAGCATGGAAATCACTTTGGGACTGCAAAACGGTGAGTAATAGTCCATGAAAGAGCCCTGAATCGGTAAAACCTAGGGTTATTGATCAACGATACATAAACGCACCCCGGGGTTCTTCAATCATGGAAATCGCTCAGGGACCCGAAATCAGTGAGTAATAGTCCATGAAACGGGCCAAAATCGGCCAAAACTGCAAATGTTGATGCCGACACATAAACACACCGGTGTTCGTTGGTCGTGGAAATCACTACGTTACCCCAAAACTGAGTAATAGTCCAAGAAACGGGCCAGAATCAGCCGAAACTGCGATTGTTGATGACCGATACGTAAGCGCACCTTGGGGTTCGACATCCATGCAAATTGCTTTGGGACCCCAAAAATGTGAGTAATAGTCCATGAAACGGGCCAGAATCGACAAAAACCACGAGTGTTGATGACCGACAGTTAAACGCACCACGGGGTTTGTTAATCGTGGAAATCACTCCGGGACCCCAAAACAATCAGTAATAGTCCACGAAACGGGCCAGAATTGGCCAATACTATGAGAGTTGATGACCGAAACGTAAGCGCACCTTGGGGTTCAATAACTATGGAAATCACTTCGTGACCGCAAAACGGTGAGTAATAGTCCATGAAACGGGCCAGAATCGACAAAAACCGCGAGTGTTGATGTCTGACACGTAAACGCACCCCGGGGTTCGTTAGTAATGGAAATCACTCTGGGACCCCAAAAAAGTGAGTAATAGTCCACAAAACGGGCCTGAATCGGCCAAAACTGTGACTGTTGATGACCGACATGTAAGCGCACCTTGGGGTTCAATAACTACGGAAATCGCTTTGAGATCCCAAAACGGTGAGTAATAGTCCACGAAACGGGTCAGAATTGGCCAAAACTGTGAGGGTTGACGACGGGCACGTAAACGCACCCCAGGGATCGTCAATCATGGAAATCGCTCTGGGACCCCAAAACGGTGAGTAACAGTGCACAAAACGTACCAGAATGGGCCAAAATTGTGAGTATTGATGACGGACACGTAAACGCACCCCGGTGTTCGTCAATCGTGGAAATCACTTCGAGACCCCAAAACTGAGTAATAGTCAGAGAAACGGGCCAGAATCGGCCCAATCTGTGAGTCTTGACGACCAGCACGTAAGCACATCTTGGGGTTCAACAAGCATGGAAATCACTTTGGGACTGCAAAACGGTGAGTAATAGTCCATGAAAGAGCCCTGAATCGGTAAAACCTAGGGTTATTGATCAACGATAAATAAACGCACCCCGGGGTTCTTCAATCATGGAAATTGCTCAGGGACCCGAAATCAGTGAGTAATAGTCCATGAAACGGGCCAAAATCGGCCCAAACTGCAAATGTTGATGACCGACACATAAACACACCGGTGTTCGTTGGTCGTGGAAATCACTACGTTACCCCAAAACTGAGTAATAGTCCAAGAAACGGGCCAGAATCAGCCGAAACTGCGATTGTTGATGACCGATACGTAAGCGCACCTTGGGGTTCGACATCCATGCAAATTGCTTTGGGACCCCAAAAATGTGAGTAATAGTCCATGAAACGGGCCAGAATCGACAAAAACCACGAGTGTTGATGACCGACAGTTAAACGCACCACGGGGTTTGTTAATCGTGGAAATCACTCCGGGACCCCAAAACAATCAGTAATAGTCCACGAAACGGGCCAGAATTGGCCAATACTATGAGAGTTGATGACCGAAACGTAAGCGCACCTTGGGGTTCAATAACTATGGAAATCACTTCGTGACCGCAAAACGGTGAGTAATAGTCCATGAAACGGGCCAGAATCGAGAAAAACCACGAGTGTTGATGTCTGACACGTAAACGCACCCCGGGGTTCGTTAGTAATGGAAATCACTCTGGGACCCCAAAAAAGTGAGTAATAGTCCACAAAACGGGCCTGAATCGGCCAAAACTGTGACTGTTGATGACTGACATGTAAGCGCACCTTGGGGTTCAATAACTACGGAAATCGCTTTGAGATCCCAAAACGGTGAGTAATAGTCCACGAAACGGGTCAGAATTGGCCAAAACTGTGAGGGTTGACGACGGGCACGTAAACGCACCCCAGGGATCGTCAATCATGGAAATCGCTCTGGGACCCCAAAACGGTGAGTAACAGTGCACAAAACGTACCAGAATGGGCCAAAATTGTGAGTGTTGATGACGGACACGTAAACGCACCCCGGTGTTCGTCAATCGTGGAAATCACTTCGAGACCCCAAAACTGAGTAATAGTCAGAGAAACGGGCCAGAATCGGCCCAATCTGCGAGTCTTGACGACCAGCACGTAAGCACATCTTGGGGTTCAACAAGCATGGAAATCACTTTGGGACTGCAAAACGGTGAGTAATAGTCCATGAAAGAGCCCTGAATCGGTAAAACCTAGGGTTATTGATCAACGATAAATAAACGCACCCCGGGGTTCTTCAATCATGGAAATCGCTCAGGGACCCGAAATCAGTGAGTAATAGTCCATGAAACGGGCCAAAATCGGCCAAAACTGCAAATGTTGATGACCGACACATAAACACACCGGTGTTCGTTGGTCGTGGAAATCACTACGTTACCCCAAAACTGAGTAATAGTCCAAGAAACGGGCCAGAATCAGCCGAAACTGCGATTGTTGATGACCGATACGTAAGCGCACCTTGGGGTTCGACATCCATGCAAATTGCTTTGGGACCCCAAAAATGTGAGTAATAGTCCATGAAACGGGCCAGAATCGACAAAAACCACGAGTGTTGATGACCGACAGTTAAACGCACCACGGGGTTTGTTAATCGTGGAAATCACTCCGGGACCCCAAAACAATCCGTAATAGTCCACGAAACGGGCCAGAATTGGCCAATACTATGAGAGTTGATGACCGAAACGTAAGCGCACCTTGGGATTCAACAACTATGGAAATCGCTTCGTGACCGCAAAACGGTGAGTAATAGTCCATGAAACGGGCCAGAATCGTCAAAAACCGCGAGTGTTGATGTCTGACACGTAAACGCACCCCGGGATTCGTTAATCATGGAAATCACTCTGGGACCCCAAAAAAGTGAGTAATACTCCACAAAACGGGCCAGAATCGGCCAAAACTGTGACTGTTGATGACCGACATGTAAGCACACCTTGGGGTTCAATAACTATGGAAATGGCTTTGGGATCCCAAAACGGTGAGTAATAGTCCACGAAATGGGTCACAATTCGCCAAAACTGTGAGGGTTGACGACGGGCACGTAAACGCACCCCAGGGATCGTCAATCATGGAAATCGCTCTGGGACCCCAAAACGGTGAGTAACAGTGCACAAAACGTACCAGAATGGGCCAAAATTGTGAGTGTTGATGACGGACACGTAAACGCACCCCGGTGTTCGTCAATCGTGGAAATCACTTCGAGACCCCAAAACTGAGTAATAGTCAGAGAAACGGGCCAGAATCGGCCCAATCTGCGAGTCTTGACGACCAGCACGTAAGCACATCTTGGGGTTCAACAAGCATGGAAATCACTTTGGGACTGCAAAACGGTGAGTAATAGTCCATGAAAGAGCCCTGAATCGGTAAAACCTAGGGTTATTGATCAACGATAAATAAACGCACCCCGGGGTTCTTCAATCATGGAAATTGCTCAGGGACCCGAAATCAGTGAGTAATAGTCCATGAAACGGGCCAAAATCGGCCGAAACTGCAAATGTTGATGACCGACACATAAACACACCGGTGTTCTTTGGTCGTGGAAATCACTACGTTACCCCAAAACTGAGTAATAGTCCAAGAAACGGGCCAGAATCAGCCGAAACTGCGATTGTTGATGACCGATACGTAAGCGCACCTTGGGGTTCGACATCCATGCAAATTGCTTTGGGACCCCAAAAATGTGAGTAATAGTCCATGAAACGGGCCAGAATCGACAAAAACCACGAGTGTTGATGACCGACAGTTAAACGCACCACGGGGTTTGTTAATCGTGGAAATCACTCCGGGACCCCAAAACAATCAGTAATAGTCCACGAAACGGGCCAGAATTGGCCAATACTATGAGAGTTGATGACCGAAACGTAAGCGCACCTTGGGGTTCAATAACTATGGAAATCACTTCGTGACCGCAAAACGGTGAGTAATAGTCCATGAAACGGGCCAGAATCGA
>NC_057807.1:1843099-1851807 GCF_018294505.1 Triticum aestivum
GAGTATTGATGACGGACACGTAAACGCACCCCGGTGTTCGTCAATCGTGGAAATCACTTCGAGACCCCAAAACTGAGTAATAGTCAGAGAAACGGGCCAGAATCGGCCCAATCTGTGAGTCTTGACGACCAGCACGTAAGCACATCTTGGGGTTCAACAAGCATGGAAATCACTTTGGGACTGCAAAACGGTGAGTAATAGTCCATGAAAGAGCCCTGAATCGGTAAAACCTAGGGTTATTGATCAACGATAAATAAACGCACCCCGGGGTTCTTCAATCATGGAAATTGCTCAGGGACCCGAAATCAGTGAGTAATAGTCCATGAAACGGGCCAAAATCGGCCCAAACTGCAAATGTTGATGACCGACACATAAACACACCGGTGTTCGTTGGTCGTGGAAATCACTACGTTACCCCAAAACTGAGTAATAGTCCAAGAAACGCGCCAGAATCAGCCGAAACTGCGATTGTTGATGACCGATACGTAAGCGCACCTTGGGGTTCGACATCCATGCAAATTGCTTTGGGACCCCAAAAATGTGAGTAATAGTCCATGAAACGGGCCAGAATCGACAAAAACCACGAGTGTTGATGACCGACAGTTAAACGCATCACGGGGTTTGTTAATCGTGGAAATCACTCCGGGACCCCAAAACAATCAGTAATAGTCCACGAAACGGGCCAGAATTGGCCAATACTATGAGAGTTGATGACCGAAACGTAAGCGCACCTTGGGGTTCAATAACTATGGAAATCACTTCGTGACCGCAAAACGGTGGGTAATAGTCCATGAAACGGGCCAGAATCGACAAAAACCGCGAGTGTTGATGTCTGACACGTAAACGCACCCCGGGGTTCGTTAGTCATGGAAATCACTCTGGGACCCCAAAAAATGAGTAATAGTCCACAAAACGGGCCTGAATCGGCCAAAACTGTGACTGTTGATGACCGACATGTAAGCGCACCTTGGGGTTAAATAACTACGGAAATCGCTTTGAGATCCCAAAACGGTGAGTAATAGTCCACGAAACGGGTCAGAATTGTCCAAAACTGTGAGGGTTGACGACGGGCACGTAAACGCACCCCAGGGATCGTCAATCATGGAAATCGCTCTGGGACCCCAAAACGGTGAGTAACAGTGCACAAAACGTACCAGAATGGGCCAAAATTGTGAGTGTTGATGACGGACACGTAAACGCACCCTGGTGTTCGTCAATCGTGGAAATCACTTCGAGACCCCAAAACTGAGTAATAGTCAGAGAAACGGGCCAGAATCGGCCCAATCTGCGAGTCTTGACGACCAGCATGTAAGCACATCTTGGGGTTCGACAAGCATGGAAATTGCTTCGGGACTGCAAAACGGTGAGTAATAGTCCATGAAGGAGGCCTGAATCGGTAAAACCTAGGGTTATTGATCAACGATACATAAACGCACCCCGCGTTTCGTCAATCATGGAAATCGCTCAGGGACCCGAAATCAGTGAGTAATAGTCCATGAAACGGGCCAAAATTGGCCAAAACTGCAAATGTTAATGACCGACACATAAACACACTGGTGTTCGTCGGTCGTGTAAATCACTACGTGACCCCAAAATTGAGTAATAGTCCAAGAAACGGGCCAGAATCGGCCGAAACTGCGATTGTTGATGACCGATACGTAAGCGCACCTTGGGGTTCGACATCCATGGAAATTGCTTTGGGACCCCAAAAATGTGACTAATAGTCCATGAAACGGGCCAGAATCGACAAAAACCACGAGTGTTGATGACCGACACTTAAACGCACTACGTGGTTTGTTAATCGTGCAAATCACTCTGGGACCCCAAAACAGTCAGTAATAGTCCACGAAACGGGCCAGAATTGGCCAATACTATGAGAGTTGATGACCGAAACGTAAGCGCACCTTGGGGTTCAATAACTATGGAAATCACTTCGTGACCGCAAAACGGTGAGTAATAGTCCATGAAACGGGCCAGAATCGACAAAAACCGCGAGTGTTGATGTCTGACACGTAAACGCACCCCGGGGTTCGTTAGTCATGGAAATCACTCTGGGACCCCAAAAAAGTGAGTAATAGTCCACAAAACGGGCCTGAATCGGCCAAAACTGTGACTGTTGATGACCGACATGTAAGCGCACCTTGGGGTTCAATAACTACGGAAATCGCTTTGAGATCCCAAAACGGTGAGTAATAGTCCACGAAACGGGTCAGAATTGGCCAAAACTGTGAGGGTGGACGACGGGCACGTAAACGCACCCCAGGGATCGTCAATCATGGAAATCGCTCTGGGACCCCAAAACGGTGAGTAACAGTGCACAAAACGTACCAGAATGGGCCAAAATTGTGAGTGTTGATGACGGACACGTAAACGCACCCCGGTGTTCGTCAATCGTGGAAATCACTTCGAGACCCCAAAACTGAGTAATAGTCAGAGAAACGGGCCAGAATCGGCCCAATCTGCGGGTCTTGAAGACCAGCAGGTAAGCACATCTTGGGGTTCAACAAGCATGGAAATCACTTCGGGACTTCAAAACGGTGAGTAATAGTCCATGAAAGAGCCCTGAATCGGTAAAACCTAGGGTTATTGATCAACGATAAATAAACGCACCCCGGGGTTCTTCAATCATGGAAATCGCTCAGGGACCCGAAATCAGTGAGTAATAGTCCATGAAACGGGCCAAAATCGGCCGAAACTGCAAATGTTGATGACCGACACATAAACACACCGGTGTTCGTCGGTCGTGGAAATCACTACGTTACCCCAAAACTGAGTAATAGTCCAAGAAACGGGCCAGAATCAGCCGAAACTGCGATTGTTGATGACCGATACGTAAGCGCACCTTGGGGTTCGACATCCATGCAAATTGCTTTGGGACCCCAAAAATGTGAGTAATAGTCCATGAAACGGGCCAGAATCGACAAAAACCACGAGTGTTGATGACCGACAGTTAAACGCATCACGGGGTTTGTTAATCGTGGAAATCACTCCGGGACCCCAAAACAATCAGTAATAGTCCACGAAACGGGCCAGAATTGGCCAATACTATGAGAGTTGATGACCGAAACGTAAGCGCACCTTGGGATTCAACAACTATGGAAATCGCTTCGTGACCGCAAAACGGTGAGTAATAGTCCATGAAACGGGCCAGAATCGACAAAAACCGCGAGTGTTGATGTCTGACACGTAAACGCACCCCGGGGTTCGTTAGTCATGGAAATCACTCTGGGACCCCAAAAAAGTGAGTAATAGTCCACAAAACGGTCCTGAATCGGCCAAAACTGTGACTGTTTATGACCGACATGTAAGCGCACCTTGGGGTTCAATAACTACGGAAATCGCTTTGAGATCCCAAAACGGTGAGTAATAGTCCACGAAACGGGTCAGAATTGGCCAAAACTGTGAGGGTTGACGACGGGCACGTAAACACACCCCAGGGATCGTCAATCATGGAAATCGCTCTGGGACCCCAAAACGGTGAGTAACAGTGCACAAAACGTTCGAGACCCCAAAACTGAGTAATAGTCAGAGAAACGGGCCAGAATCGGCCCAATCTGCGAGTCTTGAGGACCAGCATGTAAGCACATCTTGGGGTTCGACAAGCATGGAAATTGCTTCGGGACTGCAAAACGGTGAGTAATAGTCCATGAAGGAGGTTGAATCGGTAAAACCTAGGGTTATTGATCAACGATACATAAACGCACCCCGCGTTTCGTCAATCATGGAAATCGCTCAGGGACCCGAAATCAGTGAGTAATAGTCCATGAAACGGGCCAAAATCGGCCAAAACTGCAAATGTTAATGACCGACACATAAACACACTGGTGTTCGTCGGTCGTGGAAATCACTACGTGACCCCAAAATTGAGTAATAGTCCAAGAAACGGGCCAGAATCGGCCGAAACTGCGATTGTTGATGACCGATACGTAAGCGCACCTTGGGGTTCGACATCCATGGAAATTGCTTTGGGACCCCAAAAATGTGACTAATAGTCCATGAAACGGGCCAGAATCGACAAAAACCACGAGTGTTGATGACCGACACTTAAACGCACTACGTGGTTTGTTAATCGTGCAAATCACTCTGGGACCCCAAAACAGTCAGTAATAGTCCACGAAACGGGCCAGAATTGGCCAATACTATGAGAGTTGATGACCGAAACGTAAGCGCACCTTGGGGTTCAATAACTATGGAAATCACTTCGTGACCGCAAAACGGTGAGTAATAGTCCATGAAACGGGCCAGAATCGACAAAAACCGCGAGTGTTGATGTCTGACACGTAAACGCACCCCGGGGTTCGTTAGTCATGGAAATCACTCTGGGACCCCAAAAAAGTGAGTAATAGTCCACAAAACGGGCCTGAATCGGCCAAAACTGTGACTGTTGATGACCGACATGTAAGCGCACCTTGGGGTTCAATAACTACGAAAATCGCTTTGAGATCCCAAAACGGTGAGTAATAGTCCACGAAACGGGTCAGAATTGGCCAAAACTGTGAGGGTTGACGACGGGCACGTAAACGCACCCCAGGGATCGTCAATCATGGAAATCGCTCTGGGACCCCAAAACGGTGAGTAACAGTGCACAAAACGTACCAGAATGGGCCAAAATTGTGAGTGTTGATGACGGACACGTAAACGCACCCCGGTGTTCGTCAATCGTGGAAATCAGTTCGAGACCCCAAAACTGAGTAATAGTCAGAGAAACGGGCCAGAATCGGCCCAATCTGCGAGTCTTGACGACCTGCACGTAAGCACATCTTGGGGTTCAACAAGCATGGAAATCACTTTGGGACTGCAAAACGGTGAGTAATAGTCCATGAAAGAGCCCTGAATCGGTAAAACCCAGGGTTATTGATCAACGATACATAAACGCACCCCGGGGTTCTTCAATCATGGAAATCGCTCAGGGACCCGAAATCAGTGAGTAATAGTCCATGAAACGGGCCAAAATCGGCCAAAACTGCAAATGTTGATGACCGACACATAAACACACCGGTGTTCGTTGGTCGTGGAAATCACTACGTTACCCCAAAACTGAGTAATAGTCCAAGAAACGGGCCAGAATCAGCCGAAACTGCGATTGTTGATTACCGATACGTAAGCGCACCTTGGGGTTCGACATCCATGCAAATTGCTTTGGGACCCCAAAAATGTGAGTAATAGTCCATGAAACGGGCCAGAATCGACAAAAACCACGAGTGTTGATGACCGACAGTTAAACGCACCACGGGGTTTGTTAATCGTGGAAATCACTCCGGGACCCCAAAACAATCAGTAATAGTCCACGAAACGGGCCAGAATTGGCCAATACTATGAGAGTTGATGACCGAAACGTAAGCGCACCTTGGGGTTCAATAACTATGGAAATCACTTCGTGACCGCAAAACGGTGAGTAATATTCCATGAAACGGGCCAGAATCGACAAAAACCGCGAGTGTTGATGTCTGACACGTAAACGCACCCCGGGGTTCGTTAGTCATGGAAATCACTCTGGGACCCCAAAAAAGTGAGTAATAGTCCACAAAACGGGCCTGAATCGGCCAAAACTGTGACTGTTGATGACCGACATGTAAGCGCACCTTGGGGTTCAATAACTACGGAAATCGCTTTGAGATCCCAAAACGGTGAGTAATAGTCCACGAAACGGGTCAGAATTGGCCAAAACTGTGAGGGTTGACGACGGGCACGTAAACGCACCCTAGGGATCGTCAATCATGGAAATCGCTCTGGGACCCCAAAACGGTGAGTAACAGTGCACAAAACGTACCAGAATGGGCCAAAATTGTGAGTGTTGATGACGGACACGTAAATGCACCCCGGTGTTCGTCAATCGTGGAAATCACTTCGAGACCCCAAAACTGAGTAATAGTCAGAGAAACGGGCCAGAATCGGCCCAATCTGCGAGTCTTGACGACCAGCACGTAAGCACATCTTGGGGTTCAACAAGCATGGAAATCACTTTGGGACTGCAAAACGGTGAGTAATAGTCCATGAAAGAGCCCTGAATCGGTAAAACCCAGGGTTATTGATCAACGATACATAAACGCACCCCGGGGTTCTTCAATCATGGAAATCGCTCAGGGACCCGAAATCAGTGAGTAATAGTCCATGAAACGGGCCAAAATCGGCCAAAACTGCAAATGTTGATGACCGACACATAAACACACCGGTGTTCGTTGGTCGTGGAAATCACTACATTACCCCAAAACTGAGTAATAGTCCAAGAAACGGGCCAGAATCAGCCGAAACTGCGATTGTTGATGACCGATACGTAAGCGCACCTTGGGGTTCGACATCCATGCAAATTGCTTTGGGACCCCAAAAATGTGAGTAATAGTCCATGAAACGGGCCAGAATCGACAAAAACCACGAGTGTTGATGACCGACAGTTAAACGCACCACGGGGTTTGTTAATCGTGGAAATCACTCCGGGACCCCAAAACAATCAGTAATAGTCCACGAAACGGGCCAGAATTGGCCAATACTATGAGAGTTGATGACCGAAACGTAAGCGCACCTTGGGGTTCAATAACTATGGAAATCACTTCGTGACCGCAAAACGGTGAGTAATAGTCCATGAAACGGGCCAGAATCGACAAAAACCGCGAGTGTTGATGTCTGACACGTAAACGCACCCCGGGGTTCGTTAGTCATGGAAATCACTCTGGGACCCCAAAAAAGTGAGTAAAAGTCCACAAAACGGGCCTGAATCGGCCAAAACTGTGACTGTTGATGACCGACATGTAAGCGCACCTTGGGGTTCAGTAACTACGGAAATCGCTTTGAGATCCCAAAACGGTGAGTAATAGTCCACGAAACGGGTCAGAATTGGCCAAAACTGTGAGGGTTGACGACGGGCACGTAAATGCACCCCAGGGATCGTCAATCATGGAAATCGCTCTGGGACCCCAAAACGGTGAGTAACAGTGCACAAAACGTACCAGAATGGGCCAAAATTGTGAGTGTTGATGACGGACACGTAAACGCACCCCGGTGTTCGTCAATCGTGGAAATCACTTCGAGACCCCAAAACTGAGTAATAGTCAGAGAAACGGGCCAGAATCGGCCCAATCTGCGAGTCTTGACGACCAGCACGTAAGCACATCTTGGGGTTCAACAAGCATGGAAATCACTTTGGGACTGCAAAACGGTGAGTAATAGTCCATGAAAGAGCCCTGAATCGGTAAAACCCAGGGTTATTGATCAACGATACATAAACGCACCCCGGGGTTCTTCAATCATGGAAATCGCTCAGGGACCCGAAATCAGTGAGTAATAGTCCATGAAACGGGCCAAAATCGGCCAAAACTGCAAATGTTGATGACCGACACATAAACACACCGGTGTTCGTTGGTCGTGGAAATCACTACGTTACCCCAAAACTGAGTAATAGTCCAAGAAACGGGCCAGAATCAGCCAAAACTGCGATTGTTGATTACCGATACGTAAGCGCACCTTGGGGTTCGACATCCATGCAAATTGCTTTGGGACCCCAAAAATGTGAGTAATAGTCCATGAAACGGGCCAGAATCGACAAAAACCACGAGTGTTGATGACCGACAGTTAAACGCACCACGGGGTTTGTTAATCGTGGAAATCACTCCGGGACCACAAAACAATCAGTAATAGTCCACGAAACGGGCCAGAATTGGCCAATACTATGAGAGTTGATGACCGAAACGTAAGCGCACCTTGGGGTTCAATAACTATGGAAATCACTTCGTGACCGCAAAACGGTGAGTAATATTCCATGAAACGGGCCAGAATCGACAAAAACCGCGAGTGTTGATGTCTGACACGTAAACGCACCCCGGGGTTTGTTAGTCATGGAAATCACTCTGGGACCCCAAAAAAGTGAGTAATAGTCCACAAAACGGGCCTGAATCGGCCAAAACTGTGACTGTTGATGACCGACATGTAAGCGCACCTTGGGGTTCAATAACTACGGAAATCGCTTTGAGATCCCAAAACGGTGAGTAATAGTCCACGAAACGGGTCAGAATTGGCCAAAACAATGAGGGTTGACGACGGGCACGTAAACACACCCCAGGGATCGTCAATCATGGAAATCGCTCTGGGACCCCAAAACGGTGAGTAATAGTGCACAAAACGTACCAGAATGGGCCAAAATTGTGAGTGTTGATGACGGACACGTAAACGCACCCCGGTGTTCGTCAATCGTGGAAATCAGTTCGAGACCCCAAAACTGAGTAATAGTCAGAGAAACGGGCCAGAATCGGCCCAATCTGCGAGTCTTGACGACCAGCACGTAAGCACATCTTGGGGTTCAACAAGCATGGAAATCACTTTGGGACTGCAAAACGGTGAGTAATAGTCCATGAAAGAGCCCTGAATCGGTAAAACCCAGGGTTATTGATCAACGATACATAAACGCACCCCGGGGTTCTTCAATCATGGAAATCGCTCAGGGACCCGAAATCAGTGAGTAATAGTCCATGAAACGGGCCAAAATCGGCCAAAACTGCAAATGTTGATGACCGACACATAAACACACCGGTGTTCGTTGGTCGTGGAAATCACTACGTTACCCCAAAACTGAGTAATAGTCCAAGAAACGGGCCAGAATCAGCCGAAACTGCGATTGTTGATTACCGATACGTAAGCGCACCTTGGGGTTCGACATCCATGCAAATTGCTTTGGGACCCCAAAAATGTGAGTAATAGTCCATGAAACGGGCCAGAAT
>NC_057807.1:1851907-1853239 GCF_018294505.1 Triticum aestivum
GCTGCGATTGTTGATGACCGACACGCAATCGCACCTTGGGGTTCGACATCCATGGAAATCGCTTTGGGACCCTAAATATGTGAGTAATAGTCCATGAAACGGGCCAGAATCGACAAAAACCACTAGTGTTGATGACCGTCACTTAAACGCACCACGGGGTTTGTTAATCGTGGAAATCACTCCGGGACCCCCAAAACAGTCAGTAATAGTCCATGAAACGGGCCAGAATTGGCAAATACTATGAGAGTTGATGACCGACACGTAAGCGCACCTTGGGGTTCAACAACTATGGAAATCTCTTCGTGACCGCAAAACAGTGAGTAATAGTCCATGAAACGGGCCAGAATCGACAAAAACCGCGAGTGTTGATGTCTGACACGTAAATGCACCCCGGGGGTTCGTTATTCATGGAAATCACTCTGGGACCCCAAAAAAGTGAGTAATAGTCCATAAAACGGGCCTGAATCGGCCAAAACTGTGACTGTTGATGAGCGACATGTAAGCGCACCTTAGGGTTCAATAACTATGGAAATCGCTTTGGGATCGCAAAACGGTGAGTAATAGTCCACGAAACGGGTCAGAATTGGCCAAAACTATGAGGGTTGACGACGGGCACGTAAACGCACCCCAGGAATCGTCAATCATGGTAATCGCTCCGGGACCCCAAAACGGTGAGTAACAGTGCACAAAACATACCAGAATCGGCCAAAACTTTGAGTGTTGATGACCGACACGTAAACGCACCCCGGTGTTCGTCAATCGTGGAAATCACTTCGGGACCCCAAAACTGAGTAATAGTCCAAGAAACGGGCCAGAATCGGCCCAATCTGCGAGTCTTGACGACCAGCACGTAAGCACATCTTGGAGTTCGACAAGCATGGAAATCGCTTGGGGACTGCAAAATGGTGAGTTATAGTCCATGAAAGAGCCCTGAATCGGTAAAACCTAGGGTTATTGATCAACTATACATAAACGCACCACGGGGTTCGTCAATCATGGAAATCGCTCAGGGACCCAAAATCAGTGAATAATAGTCCATGAAACGGGCCAAAATCGGCCAAAACTGCAAATGTTGATGACCGACACAGAAACACAGCGGTGTTCGTCGGTCGTGGAAATCACTACGTGACCCCAAAACTGAGTCATAGTCCAAGAAACGGGCCAGAATCAGCCGAAACTGCGATTGTTGATGACCGACACGTAATCGCACCTTGGGGTTCGACATCCATGGAAATCGCTTTGGGACCCCTAAAATGTGAGTAATAGTCCATGAAACGGGCCAGAATCGACAAAACCATGACTGTTGATGACCGACACTTAAACACATCACGG
>NC_057807.1:1853249-1855683 GCF_018294505.1 Triticum aestivum
GTTTGTTAATCGTGGAAATCACTCCGGGACCCCAAAACAGTCAGTAATAGTCCATGAAACGGGCCAGAATTGGCCAATACTATGAGAGTTGATGACCGACACGTAAGCGCACCTTGGGGTTCAACAACTATGGAAATCTCTTCGTGACCGCAAAACGGTGAGTAATAGTCCATGAAACGGGCTAGAATCGACAAAAACCGCGAGTGTTGATGTCTGACACATAAATGCACCCCGGGGTTCGTTATTCATGGAAATCACTCTGGGACCCCAAAAAAGTGAGTAATAGTCCACAAAACGGGCCTGAATCGGCCAAAACTGTGACTGTTGATGAGCGACATGTAAGCGCACCTTAGGGTTCAATAACTATGGAAATCGCTTTGGGATCGCAAAACGGTGAGTAATAGTCCACGAAACGGGTCAGAATTGGCCAAAACTATGAGGGTTGACGACGGGCACGTAAACGCACCCCAGGGATCGACAATCATCGTAATCGCTCCGGGACCCCAAAACGGTGAGTAACAGTGCACAAAACGTACCAGAATCGGCCAAAACTGTGAGTGTTGATGACCGACACGTAAACGCACCCCGGTGTTCGTCGATCGTGGAAATCACTTCGGGACCCCAAAACTGAGGAATAGTCCAAGAAACGGGCCAGAATCGGCCCAATCTGCGAGTCTTGACGACCAGCACGTAAGCACATCTTGGGGTTCGACAAGCATGGAAATCGCTTGGGGACTGCAAAATGGTGAGTTATAGTCCATGAAAGAGCCCTGAATCGGTAAAACCTAGGGTTATTGATCAACTATACATAAACGCACCACGGGGTTCGTCAATCATGGAAATCGCTCAGGGGCCCGAAATCAGTGAGTAATAGTCCATGAAACGGGCCAAAATCGGCCAAAAGTGCAAATGTTGATGACCGACACATAAACACACCGGTGTTCGTCGGTCGTGGAAATCACTACGTGACCCCAAAACTGAGTAATAGTCCAAGAAACGGGCCAGAATCGGCCAAAACTGTGACTGTTGATGAGCGACATGTAAGCGCACCTTAGGGTTCAATAACTATGGAAATCGCTTTGGGATCGCAAAACGGTGAGTAATAGTCCACGAAACGGGTCAGAATTGGCCAAAACTGTGAGGGTTGACGACGGGCACGTAAATGCACCCAAGGAATCGTCAATCATGGTAATCGCTCCGGGACCCCAAAACGGTGAGTAACAGTGCACAAAACGTACCAGAATCGGCCAAAACTGCGAGTGTTGATGACCGACACATAAACGCACCCCGGTGTTCGTCGATCGTGGAAATCACTTCGGGACCCCAAAACTGAGTAATAGTCCAAGAACCGGGCCAGAATCGGCCCAATCTGCGAGTCTTGACGACCAACACGTAAGCACATCTTGGGGTTCGACAAGCATGGAAATCGCTTCGGGACTGCAAAATGGTGAGTTATAGTCCATGAAAGAGCCCTGAATCGGTAAAACCTAGGGTTATTGATCAACTATACATAAACGCACCACGGGGTTCGTCAATCATGGAAATCGCTCAGGGGCCCGAAATCAGTGAGTAATAGTCCATGAAACGGGCCAAAATCGGCCAAAAGTGCAAATGTTGATGACCGACACATAAACACACCGGTGTTCGTCGGTCGTGGAAATCACTACGTGACCCCAAAACTGAGTAATAGTCCAAGAAACGGGCCAGAATCGGCCGAAGCTGCGATTGTTGATGACCGACACGCAATCGCACCTTGGGGTTCGACATCCATGGAAATCGCTTTGGGACCCTAAATATGTGAGTAATAGTCCATGAAACGGGCCAGAATCGACAAAAACCACTAGTGTTGATGACCGTCACTTAAACGCACCACGGGGTTTGTTAATCGTGGAAATCACTCCGGGACCCCAAAACAGTCAGTAATAGTCCATGAAACGGGCCAGAATTGGCAAATACTATGAGAGTTGATGACCGACACGTAAGCGCACCTTGGGGTTCAACAACTATGGAAATCTCTTCGTGACCGCAAAACGGTGAGTAATAGTCCATGAAACGGGCCAGAATCGACAAAAACCGCGAGTGTTGATGTCTGACACGTAAATGCACCCCGGGGGTTCGTTATTCATGGAAATCACTCTGGGACCCCAAAAAAGTGAGTAATAGTCCATAAAACGGGCCTGAATCGGCCAAAACTGTGACTGTTGATGAGCGACATGTAAGCGCACCTTAGGGTTCAATAACTATGGAAATCGCTTTGGGATCGCAAAACGGTGAGTAATAGTCCACGAAACGGGTCAGAATTGGCCAAAACTATGAGGGTTGACGACGGGCACGTAAACGCACCCCAGGAATCGTCAATCATGGTAATCGCTCCGGGACCCCAAAACGGTGAGTAACAGTGCACAAAACATACCAGAATCGGCCAAAACTTTGA
>NC_057807.1:1855693-1859122 GCF_018294505.1 Triticum aestivum
GCTGCGATTGTTGATGACCGACACGCAATCGCACCTTGGGGTTCGACATCCATGGAAATCGCTTTGGGACCCTAAATATGTGAGTAATAGTCCATGAAACGGGCCAGAATCGACAAAAACCACTAGTGTTGATGACCGTCACTTAAACGCACCACGGGGTTTGTTAATCGTGGAAATCACTCCGGGACCCCCAAAACAGTCAGTAATAGTCCATGAAACGGGCCAGAATTGGCAAATACTATGAGAGTTGATGACCGACACGTAAGCGCACCTTGGGGTTCAACAACTATGGAAATCTCTTCGTGACCGCAAAACAGTGAGTAATAGTCCATGAAACGGGCCAGAATCGACAAAAACCGCGAGTGTTGATGTCTGACACGTAAATGCACCCCGGGGGTTCGTTATTCATGGAAATCACTCTGGGACCCCAAAAAAGTGAGTAATAGTCCATAAAACGGGCCTGAATCGGCCAAAACTGTGACTGTTGATGAGCGACATGTAAGCGCACCTTAGGGTTCAATAACTATGGAAATCGCTTTGGGATCGCAAAACGGTGAGTAATAGTCCACGAAACGGGTCAGAATTGGCCAAAACTATGAGGGTTGACGACGGGCACGTAAACGCACCCCAGGAATCGTCAATCATGGTAATCGCTCCGGGACCCCAAAACGGTGAGTAACAGTGCACAAAACATACCAGAATCGGCCAAAACTTTGAGTGTTGATGACCGACACGTAAACGCACCCCGGTGTTCGTCAATCGTGGAAATCACTTCGGGACCCCAAAACTGAGTAATAGTCCAAGAAACGGGCCAGAATCGGCCCAATCTGCGAGTCTTGACGACCAGCACGTAAGCACATCTTGGAGTTCGACAAGCATGGAAATCGCTTGGGGACTGCAAAATGGTGAGTTATAGTCCATGAAAGAGCCCTGAATCGGTAAAACCTAGGGTTATTGATCAACTATACATAAACGCACCACGGGGTTCGTCAATCATGGAAATCGCTCAGGGACCCAAAATCAGTGAATAATAGTCCATGAAACGGGCCAAAATCGGCCAAAACTGCAAATGTTGATGACCGACACAGAAACACAGCGGTGTTCGTCGGTCGTGGAAATCACTACGTGACCCCAAAACTGAGTCATAGTCCAAGAAACGGGCCAGAATCAGCCGAAACTGCGATTGTTGATGACCGACACGTAATCGCACCTTGGGGTTCGACATCCATGGAAATCGCTTTGGGACCCCTAAAATGTGAGTAATAGTCCATGAAACGGGCCAGAATCGACAAAACCATGACTGTTGATGACCGACACTTAAACACATCACGGGGTTTGTTAATCGTGGAAATCACTCCGGGACCCCAAAACAGTCAGTAATAGTCCATGAAACGGGCCAGAATTGGCCAATACTATGAGAGTTGATGACCGACACGTAAGCGCACCTTGGGGTTCAACAACTATGGAAATCTCTTCGTGACCGCAAAACGGTGAGTAATAGTCCATGAAACGGGCTAGAATCGACAAAAACCGCGAGTGTTGATGTCTGACACATAAATGCACCCCGGGGTTCGTTATTCATGGAAATCACTCTGGGACCCCAAAAAAGTGAGTAATAGTCCACAAAACGGGCCTGAATCGGCCAAAACTGTGACTGTTGATGAGCGACATGTAAGCGCACCTTAGGGTTCAATAACTATGGAAATCGCTTTGGGATCGCAAAACGGTGAGTAATAGTCCACGAAACGGGTCAGAATTGGCCAAAACTATGAGGGTTGACGACGGGCACGTAAACGCACCCCAGGGATCGACAATCATCGTAATCGCTCCGGGACCCCAAAACGGTGAGTAACAGTGCACAAAACGTACCAGAATCGGCCAAAACTGTG
This sequence comes from Triticum aestivum, assembly GCF_018294505.1. Lineage (NCBI taxonomy): Eukaryota > Viridiplantae > Streptophyta > Magnoliopsida > Poales > Poaceae > Triticum > Triticum aestivum. Next base: position 1,857,583 of record NC_057807.1, read on the forward strand.
AGTGTTGATGACCGACACGTAAACGCACCCCGGTGTTCGTCGATCGTGGAAATCACTTCGGGACCCCAAAACTGAGGAATAGTCCAAGAAACGGGCCAGAATCGGCCCAATCTGCGAGTCTTGACGACCAGCACGTAAGCACATCTTGGGGTTCGACAAGCATGGAAATCGCTTGGGGACTGCAAAATGGTGAGTTATAGTCCATGAAAGAGCCCTGAATCGGTAAAACCTAGGGTTATTGATCAACTATACATAAACGCACCACGGGGTTCGTCAATCATGGAAATCGCTCAGGGGCCCGAAATCAGTGAGTAATAGTCCATGAAACGGGCCAAAATCGGCCAAAAGTGCAAATGTTGATGACCGACACATAAACACACTGGTGTTCGTCGGTTGTGGAAATCACTACGTGACCCCAAAACTGAGTAATAGTCCAAGAAACGGGCCAGAATCGGCCGAATCTGCGATTGTTGATGACCGACACGTAATCGCATCTTGGGGTTCGACATCCATGGAAATCGCTTTGGGACCCTAAATATGTGAGTAATAGTCCATGAAACGGGCCAGAATCGACAAAAACCACTAGTGTTGATGACCGTCACTTAAACGCACCACGGGGTTTGTTAATCGTGGAAATCACTCCGGGACCCCAAAACAGTCAGTAATAGTCCATGAAACGGGCCAGAATTGGCAAATACTATGAGAGTTGATGACCGACACGTAAGGGCACCTTGGGGTTCAACAACTATGGAAATCTCTTCGTGACCGCAAAACGGTGAGTAATAGTCCATGAAACGGGCCAGAATCGACAAAAACCGCGAGTGTTGATGTCTGACACGTAAATGCACCCCGGGGGTTCGTTATTCATGGAAATCACTCTGGGACCCCAAAAAAGTGAGTAATAGTCCATAAAACGGGCCTGAATCGGCCAAAACTGTGACTGTTGATGAGCGACATGTAAGCGCACCTTAGGGTTCAATAACTATGGAAATCGCTTTGGGATCGCAAAACGGTGAGTAATAGTCCACGAAACGGGTCAGAATTGGCCAAAACTGTGAGGGTTGACGACGGGCACGTAAAGGCACCCCAGGAATCGTCAATCATGGTAATCGCTCCGGGACCCCAAAACGGTGAGTAACAGTGCACAAAACGTACCAGAATCGGCCAAAACTGCGAGTGTTGATGACCGACACATAAACGCACCCCGGTGTTCGTCGATCGTGGAAATCACTTCGGGACCCCAAAACTGAGTAATAGTCCAAGAACCGGGCCAGAATCGGCCCAATCTGCGAGTCTTGACGACCAACACGTAAGCACATCTTGGGGTTCGACAAGCATGGAAATCGCTTCGGGACTGCAAAATGGTGAGTTATAGTCCATGAAAGAGACCTGAATCGGTAAAACCTAGGGTTATTGATCAACTATACATAAACGCACCACGGGGTTCGTCAATCATGGAAATCGCTCAGGGACCCAAAATCAGTGAATAATAGTCCATGAAACGGGCCAAAATCGGCCAAAACTGCAAATGTTGATGACC
>NC_057807.1:1859177-1860222 GCF_018294505.1 Triticum aestivum
TGATGACCGACACTTAAACACATCACGGGGTTTGTTAATCGTGGAAATCACTCCGGGACCCCAAAACAGTCAGTAATAGTCCATGAAACGGGCCAGAATTGGCCAATACTATGAGAGTTGATGACCGACACATAAGCGCACCTTGGGGTTCAACAACTATGAAAATCTCTTCGTGACCGCAAAACGGTGAGTAATAGTCCATGAAACGGGCTAGAATCGACAAAAACCGCGAGTGTTGATGTCTGACACATAAATGCACCCCGGGGTTCGTTATTCATGGAAATCACTCTGGGACCCCAAAAAAGTGAGTAATAGTCCACAAAACGGGCCCGAATCAGCCAAAACTGTGACTGTTGATGAGCGACATGTAAGCGCACCTTAGGGTTCAATAACTATGGAAATCGCTTTGGGATCGCAAAACGGTGAGTAATAGTCCACGAAACGGGTCAGAATTGGCCAAAACTATGAGGGTTGACGACGGGCACGTAAACGCACCCCAGGGATCGACAATCATCGTAATCGCTCCGGGACCCCAAAACGGTGAGTAACAGTGCACAAAACGTACCAGAATCGGCCAAAACTGTGAGTGTTGATGACCGACACGTAAACGCACCCCGGTGTTCGTCGATCGTGGAAATCACTTCGGGACCCCAAAACTAAGGAATAGTCCAAGAAACGGGCCAGAATCGGCCCAATCTGCGAGTCTTGACGACCAGCACGTAAGCACATCTTGGGGTTCGACAAGCATGGAAATCGCTTGGGGACTGCAAAATGGTGAGTTATAGTCCATGAAAGAGCCCTGAATCGGTAAAACCTAGGGTTATTGATCAACTATACATAAACGCACCACGGGGTTCGTCAATCATGGAAATCGCTCAGGGGCCCGAAATCAGTGAGTAATAGTCCATGAAACGGGCCAAAATCGGCCAAAAGTGCAAATGTTGATGACCGACACATAAACACACCGGTGTTCGTCGGTCGTGGAAATCACTACGTGACCCCAAAACTGAGTAATAGTCCAAGAAACGGGCCAGAATCGGCCGAA
>NC_057807.1:1860232-1865081 GCF_018294505.1 Triticum aestivum
AATTGGCAAATACTATGAGAGTTGATGACCGACACGTAAGTGCACCTTGGGGTTCAACAACTATGGGAATCTCTTCGTGACCGCAAAACGGTGAGTAATAGTCCATGAAACGGGCTGGAATCGACAAAAACCGCGAGTGTTGATGTCTGACACGTAAATGCACCTCGGGGTTCGTTATTCATGGAAATCACTCTGGGACCCCAAAAAAGTGAGTAATAGTCCACAAAACGGGCCTGAATCGGCCAAAACTGTGACTGTTGATGAGCGACATGTAAGCGCACCTTAGGGTTCAATAACTATGGAAATCGCTTTGGGATCGCAAAACGGTGAGTAATAGTCCACGAAATGGGTCAGAATTGGCCAAAACTGTGAGGGTTGACGACGGGCACGTAAACGCACCCCAGGAATCGTCAATCATGGTAATCGCTCCGGGACCCCAAAACGGTGAGTAACAGTGCACAAAACGTACCAGAATCGGCCAAAACTGTGAGTGTTGATGACCGACACGTAAACGCACCCCGGTGTTCGTCGATCGTGGAAATCACTTCGGGACCCCAAAACTGAGTAATAGTCCAAGAAACGGGCCAGAATCGGCCCAATCTGCGAGTCTTGACGACCAACACGTAAGCACATCTTGGGGTTCGACAAGCATGGAAATCGCTTGGGGACTGCAAAATGGTGAGTTATAGTCCATGAAAGAGCCCTGAATCGGTAAAACCTAGGGTTATTGATCAACTATACATAAACGCACCACGGGGTTCGTCAATCATGGAAATCGCTCAGGGACCCAAAATCAGTGAGTAATAGTCCATGAAACGGGCCAAAATCGGCCAAAACTGCAAATGTTGATGACCGACACGGAAACACATCAGTGTTCGTCGGTCGTGGAAATCACTACGTGACCCCAAAACTGAGTCATAGTCCAAGAAACGGGCCAGAATCGGCCGAAACTGCGATTGTTGATGACCGACACGTAAGCGCACCTTGGGGTTCGACATCCATGGAAATCGCTTTGGGACCCCAAAAATGTGAGTAATAGTCCATGAAACGGGCCAGAATCGGCAAAAACCATGACTGTTGATGACCGACACTTAAACACATCACGGGGTTTGTTAATCGTGGAAATCACTCCGGGACCCCAAAACAGTCAGTAATAGTCCACGAAACAGGCGAGAATTGGCCAACACTATGAGAGTTGATGACCGACACGTAAGCGCACCTTGGGGTTCAACAACTATGGAAATCTCTTCGTGACCGCAAAACGGTGAGTAATAGTCCATGAAACGGGCCAGACTCGACAAAAACCGCGAGTGTTGATGTCTGACACGTAAATGCGCCCCGGGGTTCGTTATTCATGGAAATCACTCTGGGACCCCAAAAAAGTGAGTAATAGTCCACAAAACGGGCCTGAATCGGCCAAAACTGAGACTGTTGATGAGAAACATGTAAGCGCACCTTAGGGTTCAATAACTATGGAAATCGCTTTGGGATCGCAAAACGGTGAGTAATAGTCCACGAAATGGGTCAGAATTGGCCAAAACTGTGAGGGTTGACGACGGGCACGTAAACGCACCCCAGGAATCGTCAATCATGGTAATCGCTCCGGGACCCCAAAATTGTGAGTAACAGTGCACAAAACGTACCAGAATCGGCCAAAACTGTGAGTGTTGATGACCGACACGTAAACGCACCCCGGTGTTCGTCGATCGTGGAAATCACTTCGGGACCCCAAAACTGAGTAATAGTCCAAGAAACGGGCCAGAATCGGCCCAATCTGCGAGTCTTGACGACCAACACGTAAGCACATCTTGGGGTTCGACAAGCATGGAAATCGCTTGGGGACTGCAAAATGGTGAGTTATAGTCCATGAAAGAGCCCTGAATCGGTAAAACCTAGGGTTATTGATCAACTATACATAAACGCGCCACGGGGTTCGTCAATCATGGAAATCGCTCAGGGACCCAAAATCAGTGAGTAATAGTCCATGAAACGGGCCAAAATCGGCCAAAAGTGCAAATGTTGATGACCGACACAGAAACACAACAGTGTTCGTCGGGCGTGGAAATCACTACGTGACCCCAAAACTGAGTCATAGTCCAAGAAACGGGCCAGAATCGGCCGAAACTGCGATTGTTGATGACCGACACGTAATCACACCTTGGGGTTCGACATCCATGGAAATCGCTTTGGGACCCCAAAAATGTGAGTAATAGTCCATGAAACGGGCCAGAATCGGCAAAAACCATGACTGTTGATGACCGACACTTAAACACATCACGGGGTTTGTTAATCGTGGAAATCACTCCGGGACCCCAAAACAGTCAGTAATAGTCCATGAAACGGGCCAGAATTGGCAAATACTATGAGAGTTGATGACCAACACGTAAGTGCACCTTGGGGTTCAACAACTATGGAAATCTCTTCGTGACCGCAAAACGGTGAGTAATAGTCCATGAAACGGGCTAGAATCGACAAAAACCGCGATTGTTGATGTCTGACATGTAAATGCACCCCGGGGTTCGTTATTCATGGAAATCACTCTGGGACCCCAAAAAAGTGAGTAATAGTCCACAAAACGGGCCTGAATCGGCCAAAACTGTGACTGTTGATGAGCGACATGTAAGCGCACCTTAGGGTTCAATAACTATGGAAATCGCTTTGGGATCGCAAAACGGTGAGTAATAGTCCACGAAATGGGTCAGAATTGGCCAAAACTGTGAGGGTTGACGACGGGCATGTAAACGCACCCCAGGAATCGTCAATCATGGTAATTGCTCCGGGACCCCAAAACGGTGAGTAACAGTGCACAAAATGTACCAGAAATCGGCCAAAACTGTGAGTGTTGATGACCGACACGTAAACGCACCCCGGTGTTTGTCCATCGTGGAAATCACTTCGGGACCCCAAAACTGAGTAATAGTCCAAGAAACGGGCCAGAATCGGCCCAATCTGCGAGTCTTGACGACCAGCACGTAAGCACATCTTGGGGTTCGACAAGCATGGAAATCGCTTGGGGACTGCAAAATGGTGAGTTATAGTCCATGAAAGAGCCCTGAATCGGTAAAACCTAGGGTTATTGATCAACTATACATAAACGCACCACGGGGTTCGTCAATCATGGAAATCGCTCAGGGACCCAAAATCAGTGAGTAATAGTCCATGAAACGGGCCAAAATCGGCCAAAACTGCAAATGTTGATGACCGACACAGAAACACACCAGTGTTCGTCGGTCGTGGAAATCACTACGTGACCCCAAAACTGAGTCATAGTCCAAGAAACGGGCCAGAATCGGCCGAAACTGCGATTGTTGATGACCGACACGTAATCACACCTTGGGGTTCGACATCCATGGAAATCGCTTTGGGACCCCAAAAATGTGAGTAATAGTCCATGAAACGGGCCAGAATCGGCAAAAACCATGACTGTTGATGACCGACACTTAAACACATCACGGGGTTTGTTAATCGTCGAAATCACTCCGGGACCCCAAAACAGTCAGTAATAGTCCATGAAACGGGCCAGAATTGGCAAATACTATGAGAGTTGATGACCAACACGTAAGTGCACCTTGGGGTTCAACAACTATGGAAATCTCTTCGTGACCGCAAAACGGTGAGTAATAGTCCATGAAACGGGCTAGAATCGACAAAAACCGCGATTGTTGATGTCTGACACGTAAATGCACCCCGGGGTTCGTTATTCATGGAAATCACTCTGGGACCCCAAAAAAGTGAGTAATAGTCCACAAAACGGGCCTGAATCGGCCAAAACTGTGACTGTTGATGAGCGACATGTAAGCGCACCTTAGGGTTCAATAACTATGGAAATCGCTTTGGGATTGCAAAACGGTGAGTAATAGTCCACGAAATGGGTCAGAATTGGCCAAAACTGTGAGGGTTGACGACGGGCATGTAAACGCACCCCAGGAATCGTCAATCATGGTAATTGCTCCGGGACCCCAAAACGGTGAGTAACAGTGCACAAAATGTACCAGAATCGGCCAAAACTGTGAGTGTTGATGACCGACACGTAAACGCACCCCGGTGTTTGTCGATCGTGGAAATCACTTCGGGACCCCAAAACTGAGTAATAGTCCAAGAAACGGGCCAGAATCGGCCCAATCTGCGAGTCTTGACGACCAGCACGTAAGCACATCTTGGGGTTCGACAAGCATGGAAATCGCTTGGGGACTGCAAAATGGTGAGTTATAGTCCATGAAAGAGCCCTGAATCGGTAAAACCTAGGGTTATTGATCAACTATACATAAACGCACCACGGGGTTCGTCAATCATGGAAATCGCTCAGGGACCCAAAATCAGTGAGTAATAGTCCATGAAACGGGCCAAAATCGGCCAAAACTGCAAATGTTGATGACCGACACAGAAACACACCAGTGTTTGTCGGTCGTGGAAATCACTACGTGACCCCAAAACTGAGTCATAGTCCAAGAAACGGGCCAGAATCGGCCGAAACTGCGATTGTTGATGACCGACACGTAATCACACCTTGGGGTTCGACATCCATGGAAATCGCTTTGGGACCCCAAAAATGTGAGTAATAGTCCATGAAACGGGCCAGAATCGGCAAAAACCATGACTGTTGATGACCGACACTTAAACACATCACGGGGTTTGTTAATCGTCGAAATCACTCCGGGACCCCAAAACAGTCAGTAATAGTCCATGAAACGGGCCAGAATTGGCAAATACTATGAGAGTTGATGACCAACACGTAAGTGCACCTTGGGGTTCAACAACTATGGAAATCTCTTCGTGACCGCAAAACGGTGAGTAATAGTCCATGAAACGGGCTAGAATCGACAAAAACCGCGATTGTTGATGTCTGACA
>NC_057807.1:1865091-1885476 GCF_018294505.1 Triticum aestivum
ATCGTGGAAATCACTTCGGGACCCCAAAACTGAGTAATAGTCCAAGAAACGGGCCAGAATCGGCCCAATCTGCGAGTCTTGACGACCAGCACGTAAGCACATCTTGGGGTTCGACAAGCATGGAAATCGCTTGGGGACTGCAAAATGGTGAGTTATAGTCCATGAAAGAGCCCTGAATCGGTAAAACCTAGGGTTATTGATCAACTATACATAAACGCACCACGGGGTTCGTCAATCATGGAAATCGCTCAGGGACCCAAAATCAGTGAGTAATAGTCCATGAAACGGGCCAAAATCGGCCAAAACTGCAAATGTTGATGACCGACACAGAAACACACCAGTGTTCGTCGGTCGTGGAAATCACTACGTGACCCCAAAACTGAGTCATAGTCCAAGAAACGGGCCAGAATCGGCCGAAACTGCGATTGTTGATGACCGACACGTAAGCGCACCTTGGGGTTCGACATCCACGGAAATCGCTTTGGGACCCCAAAAATGTGAGTAATAGTCCATGAAACGGGCCAGAATCGGCAAAAACCATGACTGTTGATGACCGACACTTAAACACATCACGGGGTTTCTTAATCGTGGAAATCACTCCGGGACCCCAAAACAGTCAGTAATAGTCCACGAAACGGGCCAGAATTGGCCAATACCATGAGAGTTGATGACCGACACGTAAGCGCACCTTGGGGTTCAACAACTATGGAAATCTCTTCGTGACCGAAAAACGGTGAGTAATAGTCCATGAAACGGGCCAGACTCGACAAAAACCGCGAGTGTTGATGTCTGACACGTAAATGCGCCCTGGGGTTCGTTATTCATGGAAATCACTCTGGGACCCCAAAAAAGTGAGTAATAGTCCACAAAACGGGCCTGAATCGGCCAAAACTGTGACTGTTGATGAGCGACATGTAAGCGCACCTTAGGGTTCAATAACTATGGAAATAGCTTTGGGATCGCAAAACGGTGAGTAATAGTCCACGAAATGGGTCAGAATTGGCCAAAACTGTGAGGGTTGACGACGGGCACGTAAACACACCCCAGGAATCGTCAATCATGGTAATCGCTCCGGGACCCCAAAACGGTGAGTAACAGTGCACAAAACGTACCAGAATCGGCCAAAACTGTGAGTGTTGATGACCGACACGTAAACGCACCCCGGTGTTCGTCGATCGTGGAAATCACTTCGGGACCCCAAAACTGAGTAATAGTCCAAGAAACGGGACAGAATCGGCCCAATCTGCGAGTCTTGACGACCAACACGTAAGCACATCTTGGGGTTCGACAAGCATGGAAATCGCTTGGGGACTGCAAAATGGTGAGTTATAGTCCATGAAAGAGCCCTGAATCGGTAAAACCTAGGGTTATTGATCAACTATACATAAACGCACCACGGGGTTCGTCAATCATGGAAATCGCTCAGGGACCCAAAATCAGTGAGTAATAGTCCATGAAACGGGCCAAAATCGGCCAAAACTGCAAATGTTGATGACCGACACAAAAACACACCAGTGTTCGTCGGGCGTGGAAATCACTACGTGACCCCAAAACTGAGTCATAGTCCAAGAAACGGGCCAGAATCGGCCGAAACTGCGATTGTTGATGACCGACACGTAAGCGCACCTTGGGGTTCGACATCCATGGAAATCGCTTTGGGACCCCAAGAATGTGAGTAATAGTCCATGAAACGGGCCAGAATCGGCAAAAACCATGACTGTTGATGACCGACACTTAAACACATCACGGGGTTTGTTAATCGTGGAAATCACTCCGGGACCCCAAAACAGTCAGTAATAGTCCACGAAACGGGCCAGAATTGGCCAATACTATGAGAGTTGATGACCGACACGTAAGCGCACCTTGGGGTTCAACAACTATGGAAATCTCTTCGTGACCGCAAAACGGTGAGTAATAGTCCATGAAACGGGCCAGACTCGACAAAAACCGCGAGTGTTGATGTCTGACACGTAAATGCGCCCCGGGGTTCGTTATTCATGGAAATCACTCTGGGACCCCAAAAAAGTGAGTAATAGTCCACAAAACGGGCCTGAATCGGCCAAAACTGTGACTGTTGATGAGCGACATGTAAGCGCACCTTAGGGTTCAATAACTATGGAAATCGCTTTGGGATCGCAAAACGGTGAGTAATAGTCCACGAAATGGGTCAGAATTGGCCAAAACTGTGAGGGTTGACGACGGGCACGTAAACGCACCCCAGGAATCGTCAATCATGGTAATCGCTCCGGGACCCCAAAATGGTGAGTAACAGTGCACAAAACGTACCAGAATCGGCCAAAACTGTGAGTGTTGATGACCGACACGTAAACGCACCCCGGTGTTCGTCGATCGTGGAAATCACTTCGGGACCCCAAAACTAAGTAATAGTCCAAGAAACGGGCCAGAATCGGCCCAATCTGCGAGTCTTGACGACCAACACGTAAGCACATCTTGGGGTTCGACAAGCATGGAAATCGCTTGGGGACTGCAAAATGGTGAGTTATAGTCCATGAAAGAGCCCTGAATCGGTAAAACCTAGGGTTATTGATCAACTATACATAAACGCGCCACGGGGTTCGTCAATCATGGAAATCGCTCAGGGACCCAAAATCAGTGAGTAATAGTCCATGAAACGGGCCAAAATCGGCCAAAACTGCAAATGTTGATGACCGACACAGAAACACACCAGTGTTCGTCGGGCGTGGAAATCACTACGTGACCCCAAAACTGAGTCATAGTCCAAGAAACGGGCCAGAATCGGCCGAAACTGCGATTGTTGATGACCGACACGTAAGCGCACCTTGGGGTTCGACATCCATGGAAATCGCTTTGGGACCCCAAAAATGTGAGTAATAGTCCATGAAACGGGCCAGAATCGGCAAAAACCATGACTGTTGATGACCGACACTTAAACACATCACGGGGTTTGTTAATCGTGGAAATCACTCCGGGACCCCAAAACAATCAGTAATAGTCCACGAAACGGGCCAGAATTGGCCAATACTATGAGAGTTGATGACCGACACGTAAGCGCACCTTGGGGTTCAACAACTATGGAAATCTCTTCATGACCGCAAAACGGTGAGTAATAGTCCATGAAACGGGCCAGACTCGACAAAAACCGCGAGTGTTGATGTCTGACACGTAAATGCGCCCCGGGGTTCGTTATTCATGGAAATCACTCTGGGACCCCAAAAAAGTGAGTAATAGTCCACAAAACGGGCCTGAATCGGCCAAAACTGTGACTGTTGATGAGCGACATGTAAGCGCACCTTAGGGTTCAATAACTATGGAAATCGCTTTGGGATCGCAAAACGGTGAGTAATAGTCCACGAAATGGGTCAGAATTGGCCAAAACTGTGAGGGTTGACGACGGGCACGTAAACGCACCCCAGGAATCGTCAATCATGGTAATCGCTCCGGGAACCCAAAATGGTGAGTAACAGTGCACAAAACGTACCAGAATCAGCCAAAACTGTGAGTGTTGATGACCGACACGTAAACGCACCCCGGTGTTCGTCGATCGTGGAAATCACTTCGGGACCCCAAAACTGAGTAATAGTCCAAGAAACGGGCCAGAATCGGCCCAATCTGCGAGTCTTGACGACCAACACGTAAGCACATCTTGGGGTTCGACAAGCATGGAAATCGCTTGGGGACTGCAAAATGGTGAGTTATAGTCCATGAAAGAGCCCTGAATCGGTAAAACCTAGGGTTATTGATCAACTATACATAAACGCGCCACGGGGTTCGTCAATCATGGAAATCGCTCAGGGACCCAAAATCAGTGAGTAATAGTCCATGAAACGGGCCAAAATCGGCCAAAACTGCAAATGTTGATGACCGACACAGAAACACACCAGTGTTCGTCGGGCGTGGAAATCACTACGTGACCCCAAAACTGAGTCATAGTCCAAGAAACGGGCCAGAATCGGCCGAAACTGCGATTGTTGATGACCGACACGTAAGCGCACCATGGGGTTCGACATCCATGGAAATCGCTTTGGGACCCCAAAAATGTGAGTAATAGTCCATGAAACGGGCCAGAATCAGCAAAAACCATGACTGTTGATGAGCGACACTTAAACACATCACGGGGTTTGTTAATCGTGGAAATCACTCCGGGACCCCAAAACAGTCAGTAATAGTCCATGAAACGGGCCAGAATTGGCCAATACTATGAGAGTTGATGACCGACACGTAAGCGCACCTTGGGGTTCAACAACTATGGAAATCTCTTCGTGACCGCAAATCGGTGAGTAATAGTCAATGAAACGGGCTAGACTCGACAAAAACCGCGAGTGTTGATGTCTGACACGTAAATGCGCCCCGGGGTTCGTTATTCATGGAAATCACTCTGGGACCCCAAAAAAGTGAGTAATAGTCCACAAAACGGGCCTGAATCGGCCAAAACTGTGACTGTTGATGAGCGACATGTAAGCGCACCTTAGGGTTCAATAACTATGGAAATCGCTTTGGGATCGCAAAACGGTGAGTAATAGTCCACGAAACGGGTCAGAATTGGCCAAAACTGTGAGGGTTGACGACGGGCACGTAAACGCACCCTAGGGATCGTCAATCATGGTAATCGCTCCGGGACCCCAAAACGGTGAGTACCAGTGCACAAAACGTACCAGAATCGGCCAAAACTGTGAGTGTTGATGACCGACACGTAAACGCACCCCGGTGTTCGTCGATCGTGGAAATCACTTCGGGACCCCAAAACTGAGTAATAGTCAAAGAAACGGGCCAGAATCGGCCCAATCTGCGAGTCTTGATGACCAGCACGTAAGCACATCTTGGGGTTCGACAAGCATGGAAATCGCTTGGGGACTGCAAAATGGTGAGTTATAGTCCATGAAAGAGCCCTGAATCGGTAAAACCTAGGGTTATTGATCAACTATACATAAACGCACCATGGGGTTCGTCAATCATGGAAATCGCTCAGGGGCCCGAAATCAGTGAGTAATAGTCCATGAAACGGGCCAAAATCGGCCAAAAGTGCAAATGTTGATGACCGACACATAAACACACCGGTGTTCGTCGGTCGTGGAAATCACTACGTGCCCCCAAAACTAAGTAATAGTCCAAGAAACGGGCCAGAATCGGCCGAAACTGCGATTGTTGATGACCGCCACGTAATCGCACCTTGGGGTTCGACATCCATGGAAATCGCTTTGGGACCCCAAATATGTGAGTAATAGTCCATGAAACGGGCCAGAATCGACAAAAACCATGACTGTTGATGGCTGACACTTAAACACATCACGGGGTTTGTTAATCGTGGAAATCACTCCGGGACCCCAAAACAATCAGTAATAGTCCATGAAACGGGCCAGAATTGGCCAATACTATGAGAGTTGATGACCGACACGTAAGCGCACCTTGGGGTTCAACAACTATGGAAATCTCTTCGTGACCGCAAAGCGGTGAGTAATAGTCCATGAAACGGGCCAGACTCGACAAAAACCGCGAGTGTTGATGTCTGACACGTAAATGCGCCCCGGGGTTCGTTATTCATGGAAATCACTCTGGGACCCCAAAAAAGTGAGTAATAGTCCACAAAACGGGCCTGAATCGGCCAAAACTGTGACTGTTGATGAGCGACATGTAAGCGCACCTTAGGGTTCAATAACTATGGAAATCGCTTTGGGATCGCAAAACGGTGAGTAATAGTCCACGAAACGGGTCAGAATTGGCCAAAACTGTGAGGGTTGACGACGGGCACGTAAACGCACCCCAGGGATCGTCAATCATGGTAATCGCTCCGGGACCCCAAAACGGTGAGTAACAGTGCACAAAACGTACCAGAATCGGCCAAAACTGTGAGTGTTGATGACCGACACGTAAACGCACCCCGGTGTTCGTCGATCGTGGAAATCACTTCGGGACCCCAAAACTGAGTAATAGTCCAAGAAACGGGCCAGAATCGGCCCAATCTGCGAATGTTGACGACCAACACGTAAGCACATCTTGGGGTTCGACACGCATGGAAATCGCTTGGGGACTGCAAAATGGTGAGTTATAGTCCATGAAAGAGCCCTGAATCGGTAAAACCTAGGGTTATTGATCAACTATACATAAACGCGCCACGGGGTTCGTCAATCATGGAAATCGCTCAGGGACCCAAAATCAGTGAGTAATAGTCCATGAAACGGGCCAAAATCGGCCAAAACTGCAAATGTTGATGACCGACACAGAAACACACCAGTGTTCGTCCGTCGTGGAAATCACTACGTGACCCCAAAACTGAGTCATAGTCCAAGAAACGGGCCAGAATCGGCCGAAACTGCGATTGTTGATGACCGCCACGTAATCGCACCTTGGGGTTCGACATCCATGGAAATCGCTTTGGGACCCCAAATATGTGAGTAATAGTCCATGAAACGGGCCAGAATCGGCAAAAACCATGACTGTTGATGACCGACACTTAAACACATCACGGGGTTTGTTAATCGTGGAAATCACTCCGGGACCCCAAAACAATCAGTAATAGTCCATGAAACGGGCCAGAATTGGCCAATACTATGAGAGTTGATGACCGACACGTAAGCGCACCTTGGGGTTCAACAACTATGGAAATCTCTTCGTGACCGCAAAGCGGTGAGTAATAGTCCATGAAACGGGCCAGACTCGACAAAAACCGCGAGTGTTGATGTCTGACACGTAAATGCGCCCCGGGGTTCGTTATTCATGGAAATCACTCTGGGACCCCAAAAAAGTGAGTAATAGTCCACAAAACGGGCCTGAATCGGCCAAAACTGTGACTGTTGATGAGCGACATGTAAGCGCACCTTAGGGTTCAATAACTATGGAAATCGCTTTGGGATCGCAAAACGGTGAGTAATAGTCCACGAAACGGGTCAGAATTGGCCAAAACTGTGAGGGTTGACGACGGGCACGTAAACGCACCCCAGGGATCGTCAATCATGGTAATCGCTCCGGGACCCCAAAACGGTAAGTAACAGTGCACAAAACGTACCAGAATCGGCCAAAACTGTGAGTGTTGATGACCGACACGTAAACGCACCCCAGTGTTCGTCGATCGTGGAAATCACTTCGGGACCCCAAAACTGAGTAATAGTCCAAGAAACGGGCCAGAATCGGCCCAATCTGCGAATCTTGACGACCAACACGTAAGCACATCTTGGGGTTCGACACGCATGGAAATCGCTTGGGGACTGCAAAATGGTGAGTTATAGTCCATGAAAGAGCCCTGAATCGGTAAAACCTAGGGTTATTGATCAACTATACATAAACGCACCACGGGGTTCGTCAATCATGGAAATCGCTCAGGGACCCAAAATCAGTGAGTAATAGTCCATGAAACGGGCCAAAATCGGCCAAAACTGCAAATGTTGATGACCGACACAGAAACACACCAGTGTTCGTCCGTCGTGGAAATCACTACGTGACCCCAAAACTGAGTCATAGTCCAAGAAACGGGCCAGAATCGGCCGAAACTGCGATTGTTGATGACCGACACGTAAGCGCACCTTGGGGTTCGACATCCATGGAAATCGCTTTGGGACCCCAAAAATGTGAGTAATAGTCCATGAAACGGGCCAGAATCGGCAAAAACCATGACTGTTGATGAGCGACACTTAAACACATCACGGGGTTTGTTAATCGTGGAAATCACTCCGGGACCCCAAAACAGTCAGTAATAGTCCATGAAACGGGCCAGAATTGGCCAATACTATGAGAGTTGATGACCGACACGTAAGCGCACCTTGGGGTTCAACAACTATGGAAATCTCTTCGTGACCGCAAATCGGTGAGTAATAGTCCATGAAACGGGCTAGACTCGACAAAAACCGCGAGTGTTGATGTCTGACACGTAAATGCGCCCCGGGGTTCGTTATTCATGGAAATCACTCTGGGACCCCAAAAAAGTGAGAAATAGTCCACAAAACGGGCCTGAATCGGCCAAAACTGTGACTGTTGATGAGCGACATGTAAGCGCACCTTAGGGTTCAATAACTATGGAAATCGCTTTGGGATCGCAAAACGGTGAGTAATAGTCCACGAAACGGGTCAGAATTGGCCAAAACTGTGAGGGTTGACGACGGGCACGTAAACGCACCCCAGGGATCGTCAATCATGGTAATCGCTCCGGGACCCCAAAACGGCGAGTACCAGTGCACAAAACGTACCAGAATCGGCCAAAACTGTGAGTGTTGATGACCGACACGTAAACGCACCCCGGTGTTCGTCGATCGTGGAAATCACTTCGGGACCCCAAAACTGAGTAATAGTCAAAGAAACGGGCCAGAATCGGCCCAATCTGCGAGTCTTGATGACCAGCACGTAAGCACATCTTGGGGTTCGACAAGCATGGAAATCGCTTGGGGACTGCAAAATGGTGAGTTATAGTCCATGAAAGAACCCTGAATCGGTAAAACCTAGGGTTATTGATCAACTATACATAAACGCACCATGGGGTTCGTCAATCATGGAAATCGCTCAGGGGCCCGAAATCAGTGAGTAATAGTCCATGAAACGGGCCAAAATCGGCCAAAAGTGCAAATGTTGATGACCGACACATAAACACACCGGTGTTCATCGGTCGTGGAAATCACTACGTGACCCCAAAACTGAGTAATAGTCCAAGAAACGGGCCAGAATCGGCCGAAACTGCGATTGTTGATGACCGCCACGTAATCGCACCTTGGGGTTCGACATCCATGGAAATCGCTTTGGGACCCCAAATATGTGAGTGATAGTCCATGAAACGGGCCAGAATCGACAAAAACCACGAGTGTTGATGACCGACACTTAAACGCACCACGGGGTTTGTTAATCGTGGAAATCACTCCGGGACGCCAAAACAGTCAGTAATAGTCCATGAAACGGGCCAGAATTGGCAAATACTATGAGAGTTGATGACCGACACGTAAGTGCACCTTGGGGTTCAACAACTATGGAAATCTCTTCGTGACCGCAAAACGGTGAGTAATAGTCCATGAAACGGGCCAGACTCGACAAAAACCGCGAGTGTTGATGTCTGACACGTAAATGCACCCCGGGGTTTGTTATTCATGGAAATCACTCTGGGACCCCAAAAAAGTGAGTAATAGTCGACAAAACGGGCCTGAATCGGCCAAAACTGTGACTGTTGATGAGCGACATGTAAGCGCACCTTAGGGTTCAATAACTATGGAAATCGCTTTGGGATCGCAAAATGGTGAGTAATAGTCCACGAAACGGGTCAGAATTGGCCAAAACTATGAGGGTTGACGACGGGCACGTAAACGCACCCCAGGGATCGTCAATCATGGTAATCGCTCCGGGACCCCAAAACGGTGAGTAACAGTGCACAAAACGTACCAGAATCGGCCAAAACTGTGAGTGTTGATGACCGACACGTAAACGCACCCCGGTGTTTGTCGATCGTGCAAATCACTTCGGGACCCCAAAACTGAGTAATAGTCAAAGAAACGGGCCAGAATCGGCCCAATCTGCGAGTCTTGATGACCAGCACGTAAGCACATCTTGGGGTTCGACAAGCATGGAAATCGCTTGGGGACTGCAAAATGGTGAGTTATAGTCCATGAAAGAGCCCTGAATCGGTAAAACCTAGGGTTATTGATCAACTATACATAAACGCACCATGGGGTTCGTCAATCATGGAAATCGCTCAGGGGCCCGAAATCAGTGAGTAATAGTCCATGAAACGGGCCAAAATCGGCCAAAAGTGCAAATGTTGATGACCGACACATAAACACACCGGTGTTCATCGGTCGTGGAAATCACTACGTGACCCCAAAACTAAGTAATAGTCCAAGAAACGGGCCAGAATCGGCCGAAACTGCGATTGTTGATGACCGCCACGTAATTGCACCTTGGGGTTCGACATCCATGGAAATCGCTTTGGGACCCCAAATATGTGAGTAATAGTCCATGAAATGGGCCAGAATCGACAAAAACCACGAGTGTTGATGACCGACACTTAAATGCACCACGGGGTTTGTTAATCGTGGAAATCACTCCGGGACGCCAAAATAGTCAGTAATAGTCCATGAAACGGGCCAGAATTGGCAAATACTATGAGAGTTGATGATCGACACGTAAGTGCACCTTGGGGTTCAACAACTATGGAAATCTCTTCGTGACCGCAAAACGGTGAGTAATAGTCCATGAAACGGGCCAGAATCGACAAAAACCGCGAGTGTTGATGTCTGACACGTAAATGCACCCCGGGGTTCGTTATTCATGGAAATCACTCTGGGACCCCAAAAAAGTGAGTAATAGTCCACAAAACGGGCCTGAATCGGCCAAAACTGTGACTGTTGATGAGCGACATGTAAGCGCACCTTAGGGTTCAATAACTATGGAAATCGCTTTGGGATCGCAAAACGGTGAGTAATAGTCCACAAAACGGGTCAGAATTGGCCAAAACTGTGAGGGTTGACGACGGGCACGTAAACGCACCCCAGGAATCGTCAATCATGGTAATCGCTCCGGGACCCCAAAACGGTGAGTAACAGTGCACAAAATGTACCAGAATCAGCCAAAACTGTGAGTGTTGATGACTGACACGTAAACGCACCCCGGTGTTCGTCGATCGTGGAAATCACTTCGGGACCCCAAAACTGAGTAATAGTCCAAGAAACGGGCCAGAATCGGCCCAATCTGCGAGTCTTGACGACCAACACGTAAGCACATCTTGGGGTTCGACAAGCATGGAAATCGCTTGGGGACTGCAAAATGGTGAGTTATAGTCCATGAAAGAGCCATGAATCGGTAAAACCTAGGGTTATTGATCAACTATACATAAACGCACCACGGGGTTCGTCAATCATGGAAATCGCTCAGGGACCCAAAATCAGTGAGTAATAGTCCATGAAACGGGCCAAAATCGGCCAAAAGTGCAAATGTTGATGACCGACACAGAAACACACCGGTGTTCGTCCGTCGTGGAAATCACTACGTGACCCCAAAACTGAGTCATAGTCCAAGAAACGGGCCAGAATCGGCCGAAACTGCGATTGTTGATGACCGACACGTAAGCGCACCTTGGGGTTCGACATCCATGGAAATCGCTTTGGGACCCCAAAAATGTGAGTAATAGTCCATGAAACGGGCCAGAATCGGCAAAAACCATGACTGTTGATGACCGACACTTAAACACATCACGGGGTTTGTTAATCGTGGAAATCACTCCGGGACCCCAAAACAGTCCGTAATAGTCCATGAAACGGGCCGGAATTGGCAAATACTATGAGAGTTGATGACCGACACGTAAGTGCACCTTGGGGTTCAACAACTATGGAAATCTCTTCGTGACCGCAAAACGGTGAGTAATAGTCCATGAAACGGGCCAGAATCGACAAAAACCGCGAGTGTTGATGTCTGACACATAAATGCACCCCGGGGTTCGTTATTCATGGAAATCACTCTGGGACCCCAAAAAAGTGAGTAATAGTCCACAAAACGGGCCTGAATCGGCCAAAACTGTGACTGTTGATGAGCGACATGTAAGCGCACCTTAGGGTTCAATAACTATGGAAATCGCTTTGGGATCGCAAAACGGTGAGTAATAGTCCACAAAACGGGTCAGAATTGGCCAAAACTGTGAGGGTTGACGACGGGCACGTAAACGCACCCCAGGGATCGTCAATCATGGTAATCGCTCCGGGACCCCAAAACGGTGATTAACAGTGCACAAAACGTACCAGAATCGGCCAAAACTGTGAGTGTTGATGACTGACACGTAAACGCACCCCGGTGTTCGTCGATCGTGGAAATCACTTCGGGACCCCAAAACTGAGTAATAGTCCAAGAAACGGGCCAGAATCGGCCCAATCTGCGAGTCTTGACGACCAACACGTAAGCACATCTTGGGGTTCGACAAGCATGGAAATCGCTTGGGGACTGCAAAATGGTGAGTTATAGTCCATGAAAGAGCCATGAATCGGTAAAACCTAGGGTTATTGATCAACTATACATAAACGCACCACGGGGTTCGTCAATCATGGAAATCGCTCAGGGACCCAAAATCAGTGAGTAATAGTCCATGAAACGGGCCAAAATCGGCCAAAAGTGCAAATGTTGATGACCGACACGGAAGCACACCGGTGTTCGTCCGTCGTGGAAATCACTACGTGACCCCAAAACTGAGTCATAGTCCAAGAAACGGGCCAGAATCGGCCGAAACTGCGATTGTTGATGACCGACACGTAAGCGCACCTTGGGGTTCGACATCCATGGAAATCGCTTTGGGACCCCAAAAATGTGAGTAATAGTCCATGAAACGGGCCAGAATCGGCAAAAACCATGACTGTTGATGACCGACACTTAAACACATCACGGGGTTTGTTAATCGTGGAAATCACTCCGGGACCCCAAAACAGTCCGTAATAGTCCATGAAACGGGCCGGAATTGGCAAATACTATGAGAGTTGATGACCGACACGTAAGCGCACCTTGGGGTTCAACAACTATGGAAATCTCTTCGTGACCGCAAAACCGTGAGTAATAGTCCATGAAACGGGCTAGAATCGACAAAAACCGCGAGTGTTGATGTCTGACACGTAAATGCGCCCCGGGGTTCGTTATTCATGGAAATCACTCTGGGACCCTAAAAAAGTGAGTAATAGTCCACAAAACGGGCCTGAATCGGCCAAAACTGTGACTGTTGATGAGCGACATGTAAGCGCACCTTAGGGTTCAATAACTATGGAAATCGCTTTGGGATCGCAAAACGGTGAGTAATAGTCCACGAAACGGGTCAGAATTGGCCAAAACTGCGAGGGTTGACGACGGGCACGTAAACGCACCCCAGGAATCGTCAATCATGGTAATCGCTCCGGGACCCCAAAACGGTGAGTAACCGTGCACAAAACGTACCAGAATCGGCCAAAACTGTGAGTGTTGATGACCGACACGTAAACGCACCACGGTGTTCGTCGATCGTGGAAATCACTTTGGGACCCCAAAACTGAGTAATAGTCCAAGAAACGGGCCAGAATCGGCCCAATCTGCGAGTCTTGACGACCAGCACGTAAGCACATCTTGGGGTTCGACAAGCATGGAAATCGCTTGGGGACTGCAAAATGGTGAGTTATAGTCCATGAAAGAGCCCTGAATCGGTAAAACCTAGGGTTATTGATCAACTATACATAAACGCACCACGGGGTTCGTCAATCATGGATATCGCTCAGGGACCCAAAATCAGTGAGTAATAGTCCATGAAACGGGCCAAAATCGGCCAAAACTGCAAATGTTGATGACCGACACGTAAACGCACACCGGTGTTCGTCGATCGTGGAAATCACTACGTGACCCCAAAACTGAGTCATAGTCCAAGAAACGGGCCAGAATCGGCCGAAACTGTGATTCTTGATGACCGACACGTAAGCGCACCTTGGGGTTCGACATCCATGGAAATCGCTTTGGGACCCCAAAAATGTGAGTAATAGTCCATGAAACGGGCCAGAATCGACAAAAACCATGACTGTTGATGACCGACACTTAAACACATCACGGGGTTTGTTAATCGTGGAAATCACTCCGGGACCCCAAAACAGTCAGTAATAGTCCATGAAACGGGCCAGAATTGGCCAATACTATGAGAGTTGATGACCGACACGTAAGCGCACCTTGGGGTTCAACAACTATGGAAATCTCTTCGTGACCGCAAAACGGTGAGTAATAGTCCATGAAACGGGCTAGAATCGACAAAAACCGCGAGTGTTGATGTCTGACACGTAAATGCACCCCGGGGTTCGTTATTCATGGAAATCACTCTGGGACCCCAAAAAAGTGAGTAATAGTCCACAAAACGGGCCTGAATCGGCCAAAACTGTGACTGTTGATGTGCGACATGTAAGCGCACCTTAGGGTTCTATAACTATGGAAATCGCTTTGGGATCGCAAAACGGTGAGTAATAGTCCACGAAACGGGTCAGAATTGGCCAAAACTGTGAGGGTTGACGACGGGCACGTAAACGCACCCCAGGAATCGTCAATCATGGTAATCGCTCCGGGACCCCAAAACGGTGAGTAACCGTGCACAAAACGTACCAGAATCGGCCAAAACTGTGAGTGTTGATGACCGACACGTAAACGCACCACGGTGTTCGTCGATCGTGGAAATCACTTTGGGACCCCAAAACTGAGTAATAGTCCAAGAAACGGGCCAGAATCGGCCCAATCTGCGAGTCTTGACGACCAGCACGTAAGCACATCTTGGGGTTCGACAAGCATGGAAATCGCTTGGGGACTGCAAAATGGTGAGTTATAGTCCATGAAAGAGCCTTGAATCGGTAAAACCTAGGGTTATTGATCAACTATACAAAAATGCACCACGGGGTTCGTCAATCATGGAAATCGCTCAGGGACCCAAAATCAGTGAGTAATAGTCCATGAAACGGGCCAAAATCGGCCAAAACTGCCAATGTTGATGACCGACACGTAAACGCACACCGGTGTTCGTCGATCGTGGAAATCACTACGTGACCCCAAAACTGAGTCATAGTCCAAGAAACGGGCCAGAATCGGCCGAAACTGTGATTCTTGATGACCGACACGTAAGCGCACCTTGGGGTTCGACATCCATGGAAATCGCTTTGGGACCCCAAAAATGTGAGTAATAGTCCATGAAACGGGCCAGAATCGACAAAAACCATGACTGTTGATGACCGACACTTAAACACATCACGGGGTTTGTTAATCGTGGAAATCACTCCGGGACCCCAAAACAGTCAGTAATAGTCCATGAAACGGGCCAGAATTGGCCAATACTATGAGAGTTGATGACCGACACGTAAGCGCACCTTGGGGTTCAACAACTATGGAAATCTCTTCGTGACCGCAAAACGGTGAGTAATAGTCCATGAAACGGGCTAGAATCGACAAAAACCGCGAGTGTTGATGTCTGACACGTAAATGCACCCCGGGGTTCGTTATTCATGGAAATCACTCTGGGACCCCAAAAAAGTGAGTAATAGTCCACAAAACGGGCCTGAATCGGCCAAAACTGTGACTGTTGATGTGCGACATGTAAGCGCACCTTAGGGTTCTATAACTATGGAAATTGCTTTGGGATCGCAAAACTGTGAGTAATAGTCCACGAAACGGGTCAGAATTGGCCAAAACTGTGAGGGTTGACGACGGGCACATAAACGCACCCCAGGAATCGTCAATCATGGTAATCGCTCCGGGACCCCAAAACGGTGAGTAACCGTGCACAAAACGTACCAGAATCGGCCAAAACTGTGAGTGTTGATGACCGACACGTAAACGCACCACGGTGTTCGTCGATCGTGGAAATCACTTTGGGACCCCAAAACTGAGTAATAGTCCAAGAAACGGGCCAGAATCGGCCCAATCTGCGAGTCTTGACGACCAGCACGTAAGCACATCTTGGGGTTCGACAAGCATGGAAATCGCTTGGGGACAGCAAAATGGTGAGTTATAGTCCATGAAAGAGCCTTGAATCGGTAAAACCTAGGGTTATTGATCAACTATACAAAAATGCACCACGGGGTTCGTCAATCATGGAAATCGCTCAGGGACCCAAAATCAGTGAGTAATAGTCCATGAAACGGGCCAAAATCGGCCAAAACTGCAGATGTTGATGACCGACACATAAACACACCGGTGTTCGTCGGTCGTGGAAATCACTACGTGACCTCAAAACTGAGTAATAGTCCAAGAAACGGGGCAGAATCGGCCGAAACTGCGATTGTTGATGACCGACACGTAAGCGCTCCTTGGGGTTCGACATCCATGGAAATCGCTTTGGGACCCCCAAAAGGTGAGTAATAGTCCATGAAACGGGCCAGAATCGACAAAAACCACGAGTGTTGCTGACCCACACTTAAATGCACCACGGGGTTTGTTAATCGTGGAAATCACTCCGGGACCCCAAAACAGTCAGTAATAGTCCACGAAACGGGCCAGAATTGGCAAATACTATGAGAGTTGATGACCGACACGTAAGCGCACCTTGGGGTTCAACAACTATGGAAATCGCTTCGTGACCGCAAAACGGTGAGTAATAGTCCATGAAACGGGCCATAATCGTCAAAAACCGCGAGTGTTGATGTCTGACACGTAAACGCACCCCAGGGTTCGTTAATCATAGAACTCACTCTAGGACCCCAAAAAAGTGAGTAATAGTCCACAAAACGGGCCTGAATCGGCCAAAACTATGACTATTGATGAGCGACATGTAAGCGCACCTTAGGGTTCAATAACTATGGAAATCACTTTGGGATCGCAAAACGGTGAGTAATAGTCCACGAAACGGGTCAGAATTGGCCAAAACTGTGAGGGTTGACGACAGGCACGTAAACGCACCCCAGGGATCATCAATCATGGTAATCGCTCCGGGACCCCAAAACAGTGAGTAACAGTGCACAAAACGTACCAGAATCGGCCAAAACTGTGAGTGTTGATGACCGACACGTAAACGCACCCCAGTGTTCGTCGATCGTGGAAATCACTTCGGGACCCCAAAACTATGTAATAGTCCAAGAAACGGGCCAGAATCGGTCCAATCTGCGAGTCTTGACAACCAACACGTAAGCACATCTTGGGGTTCGACAAGCATGGAAATCGCTTTGGGACTGCAAAACGGTGAGTTATAGTCCATGAAAGAGCCCTGAATCGGTAAAACCTAGCGCTATTGATCAACCATACATAAACGCACCACGGGGTTCGTCAATCATGGAAATCGCTCAGGGACCCGAAATCAATGAGTAATAGTCCATGAAACGGGCCAAAATCGGCCAAAACTGCAAATGTTGATGACGGACACATAAACACAGTGGTGTTCGTCGGTCGTCGAAATCACTACGTGACCCCAAAACTGAGTAATAGTCCAAGAAACGGGCCAGAATCGGCCGAAACTGCGATTGTTGATGACCGACACGTAAGGGCACCTTGGGGTTCGACATCCATGGAAATCACTTTGGGACCCCAAAAAGGTGAGTAATAGTCCATGAAACAGGCCAGAATCGACAAAAACCACGACTATTGATGACCGACACTTAAACACATCACGGCGTTTGTTAATCGTGGAAATCACTCCGGGACCCCAAAACAGTCAGTAATAGTCCACGAAACGGGCTAGAATTGGCCAATATTATGGGAGTTGATGACCGACATGTAAGCGCACCTTGGGGTTCAACAACTATGGAAATCTCTTCGTGACTGCAAAACGGTGAGTAATAGTCCATGAAACGGGCCAGAATCGACAAAAACCGCGAATGTTGATGTCTGACACGTAAATGCACCCCGGGGTTCGTTATTCATGGAAATCACTCTGGGACCCCAAAAAAGTGAGTAATAGTCCACAAAACAGGCCTGAATCGGCCAAAACTGTGACTGTTGATGAGTGACATGTAAGCGCACCTTAGGGTTCAATAACTATGGAAATCGCTTTGGGATCGCAAAACGGTGAGTAATAGTCCACGAAACGGGTCAGAATTGGCCAAAACTGTGAGGGTTGACGACGGGCACGTAAACGCACCCCAGGAATCGTCAATCATGGTAATCGCTCCGGGACCCCAAAACGGTGAGTAACAGTGCACAAAACATACCAGAATTGGCCAAAACTGTGATTGTTGATGACCGACACGTAAACGCACCCCGGTGTTCGTCGATCGTGGAAATCACTTCGGGACCCCAAAACTGAGTAATAGTCCAAGAAACAGGCTAGAATCGGCCCAATCTGCGAGTCTTGACGACCAGCACGTAAGCACATCTTGGGGTTCGACAAGCATGGAAATCGCTTGGGGACTGCAAAATGGTGAGTTATAGTCCATGAAAGAGCCCTGAATCGGCAAAACCTAGGGTTATTGATCAACTATACATAAACGCACCACGGGGTTCATCAATCATGGAAATCACTCAGGGACCCGAAATCAATGAGTAATAGTCCATGAAACGGGCCAAAACTGCAAATGTTGATGACCGACACATAAACACAGCGGTGTTCGTCGGTCGTGGAAATCACTACGTGACCCCAAAACTGAGTAATAGTCCAAGAAATGGGCCAGAATCGGCCGAAACTGCGATTGTTGATGACCGACACGTAAGCGCACCTTGGGGTTCGACATCCATGGAAATCGCTTTGGGACCCCAAAAAGGTGAGTAATAGTCCATGAAACGGGCTAGAATCGACAAAAACCACGAGTGTTGATGACCGACACTTAAATGCACCACGGGGTTTGTTAATCGTGGAAATCACTCCGAGACCCCAAAACAGTCAGTAATAGTCCACGAAACGAGCCAGAATTGGCAAATACTATGAGAGTTGATGACCGACATGTAAGCGGACCTTGGGGTTCAACAACTATGGAAATCTCTACGTGACCGCAAAACGGTGAGTAATAGTCCATGAAACGGGCCAGAATCGTCAAAAACCGCAAGTGTTGATGTCTGACATGTAAACGCACCCCGGGGTTCGTTAATCATAGAAATCACTCTGGGACCCCAAAAAAGTGAGTAATAGTCCACAAAACGGGCCTGAATCAGCCAAAACTGTGACTGTTGATGAGTGACATGTAAGCGCACCTTAGGGTTCAATAACCATGGAAATCGCTTTGGGATCGCAAACCGGTGAGTAATAGTCCACGAAACGGGTTAGAATTGGCCAAAACTGTGAGGGTTGACGACGGGCACGTAAACGCACCCCAGGAATCGTCAATCATGGTAATCGCTCCGGGACCCCAAAACGGTGAGTAACAGTGCACAAAACGTACCAGAATCGGCCAAAACTGTGAGTGTTGATGACCGACACATAAACGCACCCCGGTGTTCGTTGATCGTGGAAATCACTTCGGGACCCCAAAACTGACTAATAGTCCAAGAAACAGGCCAGAATCGGCCCAATCTGCGAGTCTTGACGACCAGCACGTAAGCACATCTTGGGGTTCGACAAGCATGGAAATCGCTTGGGGACTGCAAAATGGTGAGTTATAGTCCATGAAAGAGCCCTGAATCGATAAAACCTAGGGTTATTGATCAACTATACATAAACGCACCACGGGGTTCGTCAATCATGGAAATCACTCAGGGACCCGAAATCAATGAGTAATAGTCCATGAAACGGGCCAAAATCGGCCAAAACTGCAAATGTTGATGACCGACACATAAACACAGCGGTGTTCGTCGGTCGTGGAAATCACTACGTGACCCCAAAACTGAGTAATAGTCCAAGAAATGGGCCAGAATCGGCCGAAACTGCGATTGTTGATAACCGACACGTAAGCGCACCTTGGGGTTCGACATCCATGGAAATCGCTTTGGGACCCCAAAAAGGTGAGTAATAGTCCATGAAACGGGCCAGAATCGACAAAAACCACGAGTGTTGATGACCGACACTTAAATGCACCACGGGGTTTGTTAATGGTGGAAATCACTCCGAGACCCCAAAACAGTCAGTAATAGTCCACGAAACGAGCCAGAATTGGCAAATACTATGAGAGTTGATGACCGACATGTAAGCGGACCTTGGGGTTCAACAACTATGGAAATCTCTACGTGACCGCAAAACGGTGAGTAATAGTCCATGAAACGGGCCAGAATCGTCAAAAACCGCAAGTGTTGATGTCTGACATGTAAACGCACCCCGGGGTTCGTTAATCATAGAAATCACTCTGGGACCCCAAAAAAGTGAGTAATAGTCCACAAAACGGGCCTGAATCAGCCAAAACTGTGACTGTTGATGAGTGACATGTAAGCGCACCTTAGGGTTCAATAACCATGGAAATCGCTTTGGGATCGCAAACCGGTGAGTAATAGTCCACGAAACGGGTCAGAATTGGCCAAAACTGTGAGGGTTGACGACGGGCACGTAAACGCACCCCAGGAATCGTCAATCATGGTAATCGCTCCGGGACCCCAAAACGGTGAGTAACAGTGCACAAAACGTACCAGAATCGGCCAAAACTGTGAGTGTTGATGACCGACACATAAACGCACCCCGGTGTTCGTTGATCGTGGAAATCACTTCGGGACCCCAAAACTGACTAATAGTCCAAGAAACAGGCCAGAATCGGCCCAATCTGCGAGTCTTGACGACCAGCACGTAAGCACATCTTGGGGTTCGACAAGCATGGAAATCGCTTGGGGACTGCAAAATGGTGAGTTATAGTCCATGAAAGAGCCCTGAATCGATAAAACCTAGGGTTATTGATCAACTATACATAAACGCACCACGGGGTTCGTCAATCATGGAAATCACTCAGGGACCCGAAATCAATGAGTAATAGTCCATGAAACGGGCCAAAATCGGCCAAAACTGCAAATGTTGATGACCGACACATAAACACAGCGGTGTTCGTCGGTCGTGGAAATCACTACGTGACCCCAAAACTGAGTAATAGTCCAAGAAATGGGCCAGAATCGGCCGAAACTGCGATTGTTGAT
>NC_057807.1:1885486-1895879 GCF_018294505.1 Triticum aestivum
AAAGGTGAGTAATAGTCCATGAAACGGGCCAGAATCGACAAAAACCACGAGTGTTGATGACCGACACTTAAATGCACCACGGGGTTTGTTAATGGTGGAAATCACTCCGAGACCCCAAAACAGTCAGTAATAGTCCACGAAACGAGCCAGAATTGGCAAATACTATGAGAGTTGATGACCGACATGTAAGCAGACCTTGGGGTTCAACAACTATGGAAATCTCTACGTGACCGCAAAACGGTGAGTAATAGTCCATGAAACGGGCCAGAATCGTCAAAAACCGCAAGTGTTGATGTCTGACACGTAAACGCACCCCGGGGTTCTTTAATCATAGAAATCACTCTGGGACCCCAAAAAAGTGAGTAATAGTCCACAAAATAGGCCTGAATCGGCCAAAACTGTGACTGTTGATGAGTGACATGTAAGCGCACCTTAGGGTTCAATAACTATGGAAATCGCTTTGGGATCGCAAAACGGTGAGTAATAGTCCACGAAACGGGTCAGAATTGGCCAAAACTGTGAGGGTTGACGACGGGCACGTAAACGCACCCCAGGAATCGTCAATCATGGTAATCGCTCCGGGACCCCAAAACGGCGAGTAATAGTGCACAAAACAGACCAGAATCGGCCAAAACTGTGATTGTTGATGACCGATACGTAAACGCACCCCGGTGTTCGTCGATCGTGGAAATTACTTCGGGACCCCAAAACTGAGTAATAGTCCAAGAAACGGGCCAGAATCGGCCCAATCTACGAGTCTTGATGACCAGCACGTAAGCAAATCTTGGGGTTCTACAAGCATGGAAATCGCTTGGGGACTGCAAAATGGTGAGTTATAGTCCATGAAAGAGCCCTGAATCGATAAAACCTAGGGTTATTGATCAACTATACATAAACGCACCACGGGGTCGTTAATCATGGAAATCACTCAGGGACCCGAAATCAATGAGTAATAGTCCATGAAACGGGCCAAAATCGGCCAAAACTGCAAATGTTGATGACCGACACATAAACACAGCGGTGTTCGTCGATCGTCGAAATCACTACGTGACCCCAAAACTGAGTAATAGTCCAAGAAACGGGCTAGAATCGGCCGAAACTGCGATTGTTGATGACCGACACGTAAGGGCACCTTGGGGTTCGACATCCATGGAAATCACTTTGGGACCCCAAAAAGGTGAGTAATAGTCCATGAAACAGGCCAGAATCGACAAAAACCACGACTATTGATGACCGACACTTAAACACATCACGACGTTTGTTAATCGTGGAAATCACTCCGGGACCCCAAAACAGTCAGTAATAGTCCACGAAACGGGCCAGAATTGGCCAATATTATGAGAGTTGATGACCGACATGTAAGCGCGCCTTGGGGTTCAACAACTATGGAAATCTCTTCGTGACTGCAAAATGGTGAGTAATAGTGCACAAAACAGACCAGAATCGGCCAAAACTGTGATTGTTGATGACCGATACGTAAACGCACCCCGGTGTTCGTCGATCGTGGAAATCACTTCGGGACCCCAAAACTGAGTAATAGTCCAAGAAACGGGCCAGAATCGGCCCAATCTGCGAGTCTTGATGACCAGCACGTAAGCACATCTTGGGGTTCTACAAGCATGGAAATCGCTTGGGGACTGCAAAATGGTGAGTTATAGTCCATGAAAGAGCCCTGAATCGATAAAACCTAGGGTTATTGATCAACTATACATAAATGCACCACGGGGTCGTTAATCATGGAAATCACTCAGGGACCCGAAATCAATGAGTAATAGTCCATGAAACGGGCCAAAATCCGCCAAAACTGCAAATGTTGATGACCGACACATAAACACAGCGGTGTTCGTCGGTCGTCGAAATCACTACGTGACCCCAAAACTGAGTAATAGTCCAAGAAACGGGCCAGAATCGGCCGAAACTGCGATTGTTGATGACCGACACGTAAGGGCACCTTGGGGTTCGACATCCATGGAAATCACTTTGGGACCCCAAAAAGGTGAGTAATAGTCCAGTAAACAGGCCAGAATCGACAAAAACCACGACTATTGATGACCGACACTTAAACACATCACGACGTTTGTTAATCGTGGAAATCACTCCGGGACCCCAAAACAGTCAGTAATAGTCCACGAAACGGGCCAGAATTGGCCAATATTATGAGAGTTGATGACCGACATGTAAGCGCACCTTGGGGTTCAACAACTATGGAAATCTCTTCGTGACTGCAAAATGGTGAGTAATAGTCCATGAAACGGGCCAGAATCGACAAAAACCGCGAATGTTGATGTCTGACACGTAAATGCACCCCGGGGTTCGTTATTCATGGAAATCACTCTGGGACCCCAAAAAAGTGAGTAATAGTCCACAAAACAGGCCTGAATCGGCCAAAACTGTGACTGTTGATGAGTAACATGTAAGCGCACCTTAGGGTTCAATAACTATGGAAATCGCTTTGGGATCGCAAAACGGTGAGTAATAGTCCACGAAATGGGTCAGAATTGGCCAAAACTGTGAGGGTTGACGACGGGCACGTAAACGCACCCCAGGAATCGTCAATCATGGTAATCGCTCCGGGACCCCAAAACGGTGAGTAACAGTGCACAAAACGTACCAGAATTGGCCAAAACTGTGATTGTTGATGACCGACACGTAAACGCACCTCGGTGTTCGTCGATCGTGGAAATCACTTCGGGACCCCAAAACTGAGTAATAGTCCAAGAAACAGGCCAGAATCGGCCCAATCTGCGAGTCTTGACGACCAGCACGTAAGCACATCTTGGGGTTCGACAAGCATGGAAATCGCTTGGGGACTGCAAAATGGTGAGTTATAGTCCATGAAAGAGCCCTGAATCGATAAAACCTAGGGTTATTGATCAACTATACATAAACGCACCACGGGGTTCGTCAATCATGGAAATCACTCAGGGACCCGAAATCAATGAGTAATAGTCCATGAAACGGGCCAAAATCGGCCAAAACTGCAAATGTTGATGACCGACACATAAACACAGCGGTGTTCGTCGGTCGTCGAAATCACTACATGACCCCAAAACTGAGTAATAGTCCAAGAAACGGGCCAGAATCGGCCGAAACTGCGATTGTTGATGACCGACACGTAAGGGCACCTTGGGGTTCGACATCCATGGAAATCACTTTGGGACCCCAAAAAGGTGAGTAATAGTCCATGAAACGGGCCAGAATTGACAAAAACCACGACTATTGATGACCGACACTTAAACACATCACGACGTTTGTTAATCGTGGAAATCACTCCGGGACCCCAAAACAGTCAGTAATAGTCCACGAAACGGGCCAGAATTGGCCAATATTATGAGAGTTGATGACCGACATGTAAGCGCACCTTGGGGTTCAACAACTATGGAAATCTCTTCGTGACTGCAAAATGGTGAGTAATAGTCCATGAAACGGGCCAGAATCGACAAAAACCGCGAATGTTGATGTCTGACACGTAAATGCACCCCGGGGTTCGTTATTCATGGAAATCACTCTGGGACCCCAAAAAAGTGAGTAATAGTCCACAAAACAGGCCTGAATCGGCCAAAACTGTGACTGTTGATGAGTAACATGTAAGCGCACCTTAGGGTTCAATAACTATGGAAATCGCTTTGGGATCGCAAAACGGTGAGCAATAGTCCATGAAACGGGTCAGAATTGGCCAAAACTGTGAGGGTTGACGACGGGCACGTAAACGCACCCCAGGAATCGTCAATCATGGTAATCGCTCCGGGACCCCAAAACGGTGAGTAACAGTGCACAAAACGTACCAGAATTGGCCAAAACTGTGATTGTTGATGACCGACACGTAAACGCACCTCGGTGTTCGTCGATCGTGGAAATCACTTCGGGACCCCAAAACTGAGTAATAGTCCAAGAAACAGGCCAGAATCGGCCCAATCTGCGAGTCTTGACGACCAGCACGTAAGCACATCTTGGGGTTCGACAAGCATGGAAATCGCTTGGGGACTGCAAAATGGTGAGTTATAGTCCATGAAAGAGCCCTGAATCGATAAAACCTAGGGTTATTGATCAACTATACATAAACGCACCACGGGGTTCGTCAATCATGGAAATCACTCAGGGACCCGAAATCAATGAGTAATAGTCCATGAAACGGGCCAAAATCGGCCAAAACTGCAAATGTTGATGACCGACACATAAACACAGCGGTGTTCGTCGGTCGTGGAAATCACTACATGACCCCAAAACTGAGTAATAGTCCAAGAAATGGGCCAGAATCGGCCGAAACTGCGATTGTTGATGACCGACACGTAAGCGCACCTTGGGGTTCGACATCCATGGAAATCGCTTTGGGACCCCAAAAAGGTGAGTAATAGTCCATGAAACGGGCCAGAATCGACAAAAACCACGAGTGTTGATGACCGACACTTAAATGCACCACGGGGTTTGTTAACCGTGGAAATCACTCCGAGACCCCAAAACAGTCAGTAATAGTCCATGAAACGAGCCAGAATTGGCAAATACTATGAGAGTTGATGACCGACTTGTAAGCGGACCTTGGGGTTCAACAACTATGGAAATCTCTACGTGACCGCAAAACGGTGAGTAATAGTCCATGAAACGGGCCAGAATCGTCAAAAACCGCAAGTGTTGATGTCTGACACGTAAACGCACCCCGGGGTTCGTTATTCATGGAAATCACTCTGGGACCCCAAAAAAGTGAGTAATAGTCCACAAAACAGGCCTGAATCGGCCAAAACTGTGACTGTTGATGAGTAACATGTAAGCGCACCTTAGGGTTCAATAACTATGGAAATCGCTTTGGGATCGCAAAACGGTGAGTAATAGTCCACGAAACGGGTCAGAATTGGCCAAAACTGTGAGGGTTGACGACGGGCACGTAAACGCACCCCAGGAATCGTCAATCATGGTAATCGCTCCGGGACCCCAAAACGGTGAGTAACAGTGCACAAAACGTACCAGAATTGGCCAAAACTGTGATTGTTGATGACCGACACGTAAACGCACCTCGGTGTTCGTCGATCGTGGAAATCACTTCGGGACCCCAAAACTGAGTAATAGTCCAAGAAACAGGCCAGAATCGGCCCAATCTGCGAGTCTTGACGACCAGCACGTAAGCACATCTTGGGGTTCGACAAGCATGGAAATCGCTTGGGGACTGCAAAATGGTGAGTTATAGTCCATGAAAGAGCCCTGAATCGATAAAACCTAGGGTTATTGATCAACTATACATAAACGCACCACGGGGTTCGTCAATCATGGAAATCACTCAGGGACCCGAAATCAATGAGTAATAGTCCATGAAACGGGCCAAAATCGGCCAAAACTGCAAATGTTGATGACCGACACATACACACAGCGGTGTTCGTCGGTCGTCGAAATCACTACATGACCCCAAAACTGAGTAATAGTCCAAGAAACGGGCCAGAATCGGCCGAAACTGCGATTGTTGATGACCGACACGTAAGGGCACCTTGGGGTTCGACATCCATGGAAATCACTTTGGGACCCCAAAAAGGTGAGTAATAGTCCATGAAACGGGCCAGAATCGACAAAAACCACGACTATTGATGACCGACACTTAAACACATCACGACGTTTGTTAATCGTGGAAATCATTCCGGGACCCCAAAACAGTCAGTAATAGTCCACGAAACGGGCCAGAATTGGCCAATATTATGAGAGTTGATGACCGACATGTAAGCGCACCTTGGGGTTCAACAACTATGGAAATCTCTTCGTGACTGCAAAATGGTGAGTAATAGTCCATGAAACAGGCCAGAATCGACAAAAACCGCGAATGTTGATGTCTGACACGTAAATGCACCCCGGGGTTCGTTATTCATGGAAATCACTCTGGGACCCCAAAAAAGTGAGTAATAGTCCACAAAACAGGCCTGAATCGGCCAAAACTGTGACTGTTGATGAGTAACATGTAAGCGCACCTTAGGGTTCAATAACTATGGAAATCGCTTTGGGATCGCAAAACGGTGAGTAATAGTCCACGAAACGGGTCAGAATTGGCCAAAACTGTGAGGGTTGACGACGGGCACGTAAACGCACCCCAGGAATCGTCAATCATGGTAATCGCTCCGGGACCCCAAAACGGTGAGTAACAGTGCACAAAACGTACCAGAATTGGCCAAAACTGTGATTGTTGATGACCGACACGTAAACGCACCTCGGTGTTCGTCGATCGTGGAAATCACTTCGGGACCCCAAAACTGAGTAATAGTCCAAGAAACAGGCCAGAATCGGCCCAATCTGCGAGTCTTGACGACCAGCACGTAAGCACATCTTGGGGTTCGACAAGCATGGAAATCGCTTGGGGACTGCAAAATGGTGAGTTATAGTCCATGAAAGAGCCCTGAATCGATAAAACCTAGGGTTATTGATCAACTATACATAAACGCACCACGGGGTTCGTCAATCATGGAAATCACTCAGGGACCCGAAATCAATGAGTAATAGTCCATGAAACGGGCCAAAATCGGCCAAAACTGCAAATGTTGATGACCGACACATAAACACAGCGGTGTTCGTCGGTCGTCGAAATCACTACATGACCCCAAAACTGAGTAATAGTCCAAGAAACGGGCCAGAATCGGCCGAAACTGCGATTGTTGATGACCGACACGTAAGGGCACCTTGGGGTTCGACATCCATGGAAATCACTTTGGGACCCCAAAAAGGTGAGTAATAGTCCATGAAACGGGCCAGAATTGACAAAAACCACGACTATTGATGACCGACACTTAAACACATCACGACGTTTGTTAATCGTGGAAATCACTCCGGGACCCCAAAACAGTCAGTAATAGTCCACGAAACGGGCCAGAATTGGCCAATATTATGAGAGTTGATGACCGACATGTAAGCGCACCTTGGGGTTCAACAACTATGGAAATCTCTTCGTGACTGCAAAATGGTGAGTAATAGTCCATGAAACGGGCCAGAATCGACAAAAACCGCGAATGTTGATGTCTGACACGTAAATGCACCCCGGGGTTCGTTATTCATGGAAATCACTCTGGGACCCCAAAAAAGTGAGTAATAGTCCACAAAACAGGCCTGAATCGGCCAAAACTGTGACTGTTGATGAGTAACATGTAAGCGCACCTTAGGGTTCAATAACTATGGAAATCGCTTTGGGATCGCAAAACGGTGAGCAATAGTCCATGAAACGGGTCAGAATTGGCCAAAACTGTGAGGGTTGACGACGGGCACGTAAACGCACCCCAGGAATCGTCAATCATGGTAATCGCTCCGGGACCCCAAAACGGTGAGTAACAGTGCACAAAACGTACCAGAATTGGCCAAAACTGTGATTGTTGATGACCGACACGTAAACGCACCTCGGTGTTCGTCGATCGTGGAAATCACTTCGGGACCCCAAAACTGAGTAATAGTCCAAGAAACAGGCCAGAATCGGCCCAATCTGCGAGTCTTGACGACCAGCACGTAAGCACATCTTGGGGTTCGACAAGCATGGAAATCGCTTGGGGACTGCAAAATGGTGAGTTATAGTCCATGAAAGAGCCCTGAATCGATAAAACCTAGGGTTATTGATCAACTATACATAAACGCACCACGGGGTTCGTCAATCATGGAAATCACTCAGGGACCCGAAATCAATGAGTAATAGTCCATGAAACGGGCCAAAATCGGCCAAAACTGCAAATGTTGATGACCGACACATAAACACAGCGGTGTTCGTCGGTCGTGGAAATCACTACATGACCCCAAAACTGAGTAATAGTCCAAGAAATGGGCCAGAATCGGCCGAAACTGCGATTGTTGATGACCGACACGTAAGCGCACCTTGGGGTTCGACATCCATGGAAATCGCTTTGGGACCCCAAAAAGGTGAGTAATAGTCCATGAAACGGGCCAGAATCGACAAAAACCACGAGTGTTGATGACCGACACTTAAATGCACCACGGGGTTTGTTAACCGTGGAAATCACTCCGAGACCCCAAAACAGTCAGTAATAGTCCATGAAACGAGCCAGAATTGGCAAATACTATGAGAGTTGATGACCGACATGTAAGCGGACCTTGGGGTTCAACAACTATGGAAATCTCTACGTGACCGCAAAACGGTGAGTAATAGTCCATGAAACGGGCCAGAATCGTCAAAAACCGCAAGTGTTGATGTCTGACACGTAAACGCACCCCGGGGTTCGTTAATCATAGAAATAACTCTGGGACCCCAAAAAAGTGAGTAATAGTCCACAAAATGGGCCTGAATCAGCCAAAACTGTGACTGTTGATGAGTGACATGTAAGCGCACCTTAGGGTTCAATAACCATGGAAATCGCTTTGGGATCGCAAAACGGTGAGTAATAGTCCACGAAACGGGTCAGAATTGGCCAAAACTGTGAGGGTTGACGACGGGCACGTAAACGCACCCCAGGAATCGTCAATCATGGTAATCGCTCCGGGACCCCAAAACGGTGAGTAACAGTGCACAAAACGTACCAGAATTGGCCAAAACTGTGAGTGTTGATGACCGACACGTAAACGCACCCCGGTGTTCGTCGATCGTGGAAATCACTTCGGGACCCCAAAACTGACTAATAGTCCAAGAAACAGGCCAGAATCGGCCCAATCTGCGAGTCTTGACGACCAGCACGTAAGCACATCTTGGGGTTCGACAAGCATGGAAATCGCTTGGGGACTGCAAAATGGTGAGTTATAGTCCATGAAAGAGCCCTGAATCGATAAAACCAAGGGTTATTGATCAACTATACATAAACGCACCACGGGGTTCGTCAATCATGGAAATCACTCAGGGACCCGAAATCAATGAGTAATAGTCCATGAAACGGGCCAAAATCGGCCAAAACTGCAAATGTTGATGACCGACACATAAACACAGCGGTGTTCGTCGGTCGTGGAAATCACTTCGTGACCCCAAAACTGAGTAATAGTCCAAGAAATGGGCCAGAATCGGCCGAAACTGCGATTGTTGATGACCGACACGTAAGGGCACCTTGGGGTTCGACATCCATGGAAATCGCTTTGGGACCCCAAAAAGGTGATTAATAGTCCATGAAACGGGCCAGAATCGACAAAAACCACGAGTGTTGATGACCGACACTTAAATGCACCACGGGGTTTGTTAATCGTGGAAATCACTCCGGGACCCCAAAATAGTCAGTAATAGTCCACGAAACGAGCCAGAATTGGCAAATACTATGAGAGTTGATGACCGACACGTAAGCGCACCTTGGGGTTCAACAACTATGGAAATCTCTTCGTGACCGCAAAACGGTGAGTAATAGTCCATGAAACGGGCCAGAATCGTCAAAAACCGCAAGTGTTGATGTCTGACACGTAAACGCACCCCGGGGTTCGTTAATCATAGAAATCACTCTGGGACCCCAAAAAAGTGAGTAATAGTCCACAAAATGGGCCTGAATCAGCCAAAACTGTGACTGTTGATGAGTGACATGTAAGCGCACCTTAGGGTTCAATAACCATGGAAATCGCTTTGGGATCGCAAAACGGTGAGTAATAGTCCACGAAACGGGTCAGAATTGGCCAAAACTGTGTGGGTTGACGACGGGCACGTAAACGCACCCCAGGAATCGTCAATCATGATAATCGCTCCGGGACCCCAAAACGCTGAGTAACAGTGCACAAAACGTACCAGAATCGGCCAAAACTATGATTGTTGATGACCGACACGTAAACGCACCCCGGTGTTCGTCGATCGTGGAAATCAGTTCGGGACCCCAAAACTGAGTAATAGTCCAAGAAACGGGCCAGAATCGGCCCAATCTGCGAGTCTTGACGACCAGGACGTAAGCACATCTTGGGGTTCGACAAGCATGGAAATCGCTTGGGGACTGCAAAAGGGTGAGTTATAGCCCATGAAAGAGCCCTGAATCGATAAAACCTAGGGTTATTGATCAACTATACATAAACGCACCACGGGGTTCGTCAATCATGGAAATCACTCAGGGACCCGAAATCAATGAGTAATAGTCCATGAAACGGGCCAAAATCGGCCAAAACTGCAAATGTTGATGACCGACACATAAACACAGCGGTGTTCGTCGGTCGTGGAAATCACTACGTGACCCCAAAACTGAGTAATAGTCCAAGAAATGGGCCAGAATCGGCCGAAACTGCGATTGTTGATGACCGACACGTAAGCGCACCTTGGGGTTCGACATCCATGGAAATCGCTTTGGGACCCCAAAAAGGTGAGTAATAGTCCATGAAACGGGCCAGAATCGACAAAAACCACGAGTGTTGATGACCGACACTTAAATGCACCACGGGGTTTGTTAACCGTGGAAATCACTCCGAGACCCCAAAACAGTCAGTAATAGTCCATGAAACGAGCCAGAATTGGCAAATACTATGAGAGTTGATGACCGAC
>NC_057807.1:1895889-1897486 GCF_018294505.1 Triticum aestivum
GGTGAGTAATAGTCCATGAAACGGGCCAGAATCGACAAAAACCACGAGTGTTGATGACCGACACTTAAATGCACCACGGGGTTTGTTAATCGTGGAAATCACTCCGGGACCCCAAAACAGTCAGTAATAGTCCGCGAAACGAGCCAGAATTGGCAAATACTATGAGAGTTGATGACCGACACGTAAGCGCACCTTGTGGTTCAACAACTATGGAAATCTCTTCGTGACCGCAAAACGGTGAGTAATAGTCCATGAAACGGGCCAGAATCGTCAAAAACCGCAAGTGTTGATGTCTGACACGTAAACGCACCCCGGGGTTCGTTAATCATAGAAATCACTCTGGGACCCCAAAAAAGTGAGTAATAGTCCACAAAACGGGCCTGAATCAGCCAAAACTGTGACTGTTGATGAGTGACATGTAAGCGCACCTTAGGGTTCAATAACCAAGGAAATCGCTTTGGGATCGCAAAACGGTGAGTAATAGTCCACGAAACGGGTCAGAATTGGCCAAAACTATGAGGGTTGACGACGGGCACGTAAACGCACCCCAGGAATCGTCAATCATGGTAATCGATCCGGGACCCCAAAACGGTGAGTAAGAGTGCACAAAATGTACTAGAATCGGCCAAAACTGTGAGTGTTGATGACCAACACGTAAATGCACCTCGGTGTTCGTCGATCGTGGAAATCACTTCGGGACCCCAAAACTGAGTAATAGTCCAAGAAACGGGCCAGAATCAGCCCAATCTGCGAGTCTTGACGACCAGCACGTAAGCACATCTTGGGGTTCGACAAGCATGGAAATTGCTTGGGGACTGCAAAATGGTGAGTTATAGTCCATGAAAGAGCCTTGAATCGGTAAAACCTAGGGTTATTGATCAACTATACATAAACGCGCCACGGGTTTCGTCAATCATGGAAATCGCTCAGGGACCCGAAATCAGTGAGTAATAGTCCATGAAACGGGCCAAAATCGGCCAAAACTGCAAATGTTGATGACCGACACATAAACACACCGGTGTTCGTCGGTCGTGGAAATCACTACGTGACCCCAAAACTGAGTAATAGTCTAAGAAACGGGCCAGAATCGGCCGAAACTGCGATCGTTGATGACCGACACGTAAGCGCACCTTGGGGTTCGACATCCATGGAAATCGCTTTGGGACCCCAAAAATGTGAGTAATAGTCCATGAAACGGGCCAGAATCGACAAAAACCACGACTGTTGATGACCGACGCTTAAACACATCACGGGGTTTGTTAATCGTGGAAATCACTCCAGGACCCCAAAACAGTCAGTAATAGTCCACGAAACGGGCCAGAATTGGCCAATACTATGAGAGTTGATGACCGACACGTAAGCGCACCTTGGGGTTCAACAACTATGGAAATCTCTTCGTGACCGCAAAACGGTGAGTAATAGTCCATGAAACGGGCCAGAATCGTCAAAAAGCGCAAGTGTTGATGTCTGACACGTAAACGCACCCCGGGGTTCGTTAATCATAGAAATCACTCTGGGACCCCAAAAAAGTGAGTAATAGTCCACAAAACGGGCCTGAATCAGCCAAAACTGTGACTGTTGATGAGTGACATGTAAG
>NC_057807.1:1897496-1899678 GCF_018294505.1 Triticum aestivum
CGGTGAGTAACAGTGCACAAAACGTACTAGAATCGGCCAAAACTGTGAGTGTTGATGACCAACACGTAAATGCACCTCGGTGTTCGTCGATCGTGGAAATCACTTCGGGACCCCAAAACTGAGTAATAGTCCAAGAAACGGGCCAGAATCGGCCCAATCTGCGAGTCTTGACGACCTGCACGTAAGCACATGTTGGGGTTCGACAAGCATGGAAATCGCTTGGGGACTGCAAAATGGTGAGTTATAGTCCATGAAAGAGCCTTGAATCGGTAAAACCTAGGGTTATTGATCAACTATACATAAACGCGCCACGGGTTTCGTCAATCATGGAAATCGCTCAGGGACCCGAAATCAGTGAGTAATAGTCCATGAAACGGGCCAAAATCGGCCAAAACTGCAAATGTTGATGACCGACACATAAACACACAGGTGTTCGTCGGTCGTGGAAATCACTACGTGACCCCAAAACTGAGTAATAGTCTAAGAAACGGGCCAGAATCGGCCGAAACTGCGATCGTTGATGACCGACACGTAAGCGCACCTTGGGGTTCGACATCCATGGAAATCGCTTTGGGACCCCAAAAATGTGAGTAATAGTCCATGAAACGGGCCAGAATCGACAAAAACCACGACTGTTGATGACCGACGCTTAAACACATCACGGGGTTTGTTAATCGTGGAAATCACCCCAGGACCCCAAAACAGTCAGTAATAGTCCACGAAACGGGCCAGAATTGGCCAATACTATGAGAGTTGATGACCGACACGTAAGCGCACCTTGGGGTTCAACAACTATGGAAATCTCTTCGTGACCGCTAAACGGTGAGTAATAGTCCATGAAACGGGCCAGAATCGTCAAAAAGCGCAAGTGTTGATGTCTGACACGTAAACGCACCCCGGGGTTCGTTAATCATAGAAATCACTCTGGGACCCCAAAAAAGTGAGTAATAGTCCACAAAACGGGCCTGAATCAGCCAAAACTGTGACTGTTGATGAGTGACATGTAAGCGCACCTTAGGGTTCAATAACCATGGAAATCGCTTTGGGATCGCAAAACGGTGAGTAATAGTCCACAAAACGGGTCAGAATTGGCCAAAACTGTGAGGGTTGACGACGGGCACGTAAACGCACCCCAGGAATCGTCAATCATGGTAATTGATCCGGGACCCCAAAACGGTGAGTAACAGTGCACAAAACGTACTAGAATCGGCCAAAACTGTGAGTGTTGATGACCAACACGTAAATGCACCTCGGTGTTCGTCGATCGTGGAAATCACTTCGGGACCCCAAAACTGAGTAATAGTCCAAGAAACGGGCCAGAATCGGCCCAATCTGCGAGTCTTGACGACCTGCACGTAAGCACATGTTGGGGTTCGACAAGCATGGAAATCGCTTGGGGACTGCAAAATGGTGAGTTATAGTCCATGAAAGAGCCTTGAATCGGTAAAACCTAGGGTTATTGATCAACTATACATAAACGCGCCACGGGTTTCGTCAATCATGGAAATCGCTCAGGGACCCGAAATCAGTGAGTAATAGTCCATGAAACGGGCCAAAATCGGCCAAAACTGCAAATGTTGATGACCGACACATAAACACACAGGTGTTCGTCGGTCGTGGAAATCACTACGTGACCCCAAAACTGAGTAATAGTCTAAGAAACGGGCCAGAATCGGCCGAAACTGCGATCGTTGATGACCGACACGTAAGCGCACCTTGGGGTTCGACATCCATGGAAATCGCTTTGGGACCCCAAAAATGTGAGTAATAGTCCATGAAACGGGCCAGAATCGACAAAAACCACGACTGTTGATGACCGACGCTTAAACACATCACGGGGTTTGTTAATCGTGGAAATCACCCCAGGACCCCAAAACAGTCAGTAATAGTCCACGAAACGGGCCAGAATTGGCCAATACTATGAGAGTTGATGACCGACACGTAAGCGCACCTTGGGGTTCAACAACTATGGAAATCTCTTCGTGACCGCTAAACGGTGAGTAATAGTCCATGAAACGGGCCAGAATCGTCAAAAAGCGCAAGTGTTGATGTCTGACACGTAAACGCACCCCGGGGTTCGTTAATCATAGAAATCACTCTGGGACCCCAAAAAAGTGAGTAATAGTCCACAAAACGGGCCTGAATCAGCCAAAACTGTGACTGTTGATGAGTGACATGTAAG
>NC_057807.1:1899688-1908258 GCF_018294505.1 Triticum aestivum
CGGTGAGTAACAGTGCACAAAACGTACTAGAATCGGCCAAAACTGTGAGTGTTGATGACCAACACGTAAATGCACCTCGGTGTTCGTCGATCGTGGAAATCACTTCGGGACCCCAAAACTGAGTAATAGTCCAAGAAACGGGCCAGAATCGGCCCAATCTGCGAGTCTTGACGACCTGCACGTAAGCACATCTTGGGGTTCGACAAGCATGGAAATCGCTTGGGGACTGCAAAATGGTGAGTTATAGTCCATGAAAGAGCCTTGAATCGGTAAAACCTAGGGTTATTGATCAACTATACATAAACGCACCACGGGTTTCGTCAATCATGGAAATCGCTCAGGGACCCGAAATCAGTGAGTAATAGTCCATGAAACGGGCCAAAATCGGCCAAAACTGCAAATGTTGATGACCGACACATAAACACACCAGTGTTCGTCGGTCGTGGAAATCACTACGTGACCCCAAAACTGAGTAATAGTCTAAGAAACGGGCCAGAATCGGCCGAAACTGCGATCGTTGATGACCGACACGTAAGCGCACCTTGGGGTTCGACATCCATGGAAATCGCTTTGGGACCCCAAAAATGTGAGTAGTAGTCCATGAAACGGGCCAGAATCGACAAAAACCACGACTGTTGATGACCGACACTTAAACACATCACGGGGTTTGCTAATCGTGGAAATCACTCCGGGACCCCAAAACAGTCAGTAATAGTCCACGAAACGGGCCAGAATTGGCCAATACTATGAGAGTTGATGACCGACACGTAAGCGCACCTTGGGGTTCAACAACTATGGAAATCTCTTCGTGACCGCTAAACGGTGAGTAATAGTCCATGAAACGGGCCAGAATCGACAAAAACCGCGAGTGTTGATGTCTGACACGTAAATGCACCCCGGGGTTCATTATTCATGGAAATCACTCTGGGACCCCAAAAAAGTGAGTAATAGTCCACAAAACGGGCCTGAATCAGCCAAAACTGTGACTATTGATGAGTGACATGTAAGCGCACCTTAGGGTTCAATAACCATGGAAATCGATTTGGGATCGCAAAACGGTGAGTAATAGTCCACGAAACGGGTCAGAATTGGCCAAAACTGTGAGGGTTAACGATGGGCACGTAAACGCACCCCAGGAATCGTCAATCATGCTAATCGCTCTGGGACCCCAAAACAGTGAGTAACAGTGCACAAAACGTACCAGAATCGGCCAAAACTGTGAGTGCTGATGACCAACACGTAAACGCACCCCGGTGTTCGTCGATCGTGGAAATCACTTCGGGACCCCAAAACTGAGTAATAGTCCAAGAAACGGGCCAGAATCGGCCCAATCTGCGAGTCTTGACGACCAGCACGTAAGCACATCTTGGGGTTCGACATGCATGGAAATCGCTTGGGGACTGCAAAATGGTGAGTTATAGTCCATGAAAGAGCCCTGAATCGGTAAAACCTAGGGTTATTGATCAACTATACATAAACGCACCACGGGGTTCGTCAATCATGGAAATCGCTCAGGGACCCGAAATCAGTGAGTAATAGTCCATGAAACGGGCCAAAATCGGCCAAAACTGCAAATGTTGATGACCGACACATAGACACACCGGTGTTCGTCGGTCGTGGAAATCACTACATGACCCCAAAACTGAGTAATAGTCCAAGAAACGGGCCAGAATCGGCCGAAACTGCGATCGTTGATGACCGACACGTAAGCGCACCTTGGGGTTCGACATCCATGGAAATCGCTTTGGGACCCCAAAAATGTGAGTAATAGTCCAAGAA
Organism: Triticum aestivum; assembly: GCF_018294505.1. Classification (NCBI taxonomy): domain Eukaryota; kingdom Viridiplantae; phylum Streptophyta; class Magnoliopsida; order Poales; family Poaceae; genus Triticum; species Triticum aestivum. The sequence goes on from NC_057807.1 coordinate 1,901,468, forward strand.
ACGGGCCAGAATCGACAAAAACCACGACTGTTGATGACCGACACTTAAACACATCACGGGGTTTGTTAATCGTGGAAATCACTCCGGGACCCCAAAATAGTCAGTAATAGTCCACGAAACGGGCCAGAATTGGCCAATACTCTGAGAGTTGATGACCGACATGTAAGCGCACCTTGGGGTTCAACAACTATGGAAATCTCTTCGTGACCGCAAAACGGTGAGTAATAGTCCATGAAACGGGCCAAAATCGACAAAAACCGCGAGTGTTGATGTCTGACACGTAAATGCACCCCGGGGTTCATTATTCATGGAAATCACTGTGGGACCCCAAAAAAGTGAGTAATAGTCCACAAAACGGGCCTGAATCAGCCAAAACTGTGACTGTTGATGAGTGACATGTAAGCGCACCTTCGGGTTCAATAACCTTGGAAATCGCTTTGGGATCGCAAAACGGTGAGTAATAGTCCACGAAACGGGTCAGAATTGGCCAAAACCGTGAGGGTTAACGACGGGCACGTAAACGCACCCTAGGAATCGTCAATCATGCTAATCGCTCCGGGACCCCAAAACAGTGAGTAACAGTGCACAAAACGTACCAGAATCAGCCAAAACTATGAGTATTGATGACCAACACGTAAACGCACCCCGGTGTTCGTCGATCGTGGAAATCACTTCGGGACCCCAAAATTGAGTAATAGTCCAAGAAACGGGCCAGAATCGGCCCAATCTGCGAGTCTTGACGACCAGCACGTAAGCACATCTTGGGGTTCGACAAGCATGGAAATCGCTTGGGGACTGCAAAATGGTGAGTTATAGTCCATGAAAGAGCCCTGAATCGGTAAAACCTAGGGTTATTGATCAACTATACATAAACGCACCACGGGGTTCGTCAATCATGGAAATCGCTCAGGGACCCGAAATCAGTGAGTAATAGTCCATGAAACGGGCCAAAATCGGCCAAAACTGCAAATGTTGATGACCGACACATAAACACACCGGTGTTCGTCGGTTGTGGAAATCACTACGTGACCCCAAAACTGAGTAATAGTCCAAGAAACGGGCCAGAATCGGCCGAAACTGCGATTGTTGATGACCGACACGTAGGCGCACCTTGGGGTTCGACACCCATGGAAATCTCTTTGGGATCCCAAAAATGTGAGTAACAGTCCATGAAACGGGCCAGAATCGACAAAAACCACGAGTGTTGATGACCGACACTTAAACACATCACGGGGTTTGTTAATCGTGGAAATCACTCCGGGACCCCAAAACAGTCAGTAATAGTCCACGAAACGGGCCAGAATTGGCCAATACTATGAGAGTTGATAACCGACACGTAAGCGCACCTTGGGGTTCAACAACTATGGAAATCTCTTCGTGACCGCTAAACGGTGAGTAATAGTCCATGAAACGGGCCAGAATCGACAAAAACCGCGAGTGTTGATGTCTGACACGTAAATGCACCCCGGGGTTCGTTATTCATGGAAATCACTCTGGGACCCCAAAAAAGTGAGTAATAGTCCACAAAACAGGCTTGAATCGGCCAAAACTATGACTGTTGATGAGTGACATGTAAGCGCACCTTAGGGTTCAATAACTATGGAAATCGCTTTGGGATCGCAAAACGGTGAGTAATAGTCCACGAAACGGGTCAGAATTGGCCAAAACTGTGAGGGTTGACGACGGGCACGTAAACGCACCCCGGTGTTCGTCAATCATGGTAATCGCTCCGGGACCCCAAAACGGTGAGTAACAGTGCACAAAACGTACCAGAATCGGCCAAAACTGTGATTGTTGATGACCGACACGTAAACGCACCCCGGTGTTCGTCGATCGCGGAAATCACTTCGGGACCCCAAAACTGAGTAATAGTCCAAGAAACGGGCCAAAATCGGCCCAATCTGCGAGTCTTGACGACCAGCACGTAAGCACAACTTGGGGTTCGACAAGCATGGAAATCGCTTTGGGACTGCAAAACGGTGAGTTATAGTCCATGAAAGAGCCCTGAATCGGTAAAACCTAGGGTTATTGATCAACGATACATAAACGCACCACGGGGTTCGTCAATCATGGAAATCGCTCAGGGACCCAAAATCAGTGAGTAATAGTCCATGAAACGGGCCAAAATCGGCCAAAACTGCAAATGTTGATGACCGACACATAAACACAGCGGTGTTCGTCGGTCGTGGAAATCACTACGTGACCCCAAAACTGAGTAATAGTCCAAGAAACGGGCCAGAATCGGCCGAAACTACGATTGTTGATGCCCGACACGTAAGCGCACCTTGGGGTTCGACATCCATGGAAATCGCTTTGGGACCCCAAAAATGTGAGTAATAGTCCATGAAACGGGCCAGAATCGACAAAAACCACGACTGTTGATGACCGACACTTAAACACATCACGGGGTTTGTTAATCGTGGAAATCACTCCGGGACCCCAAAACAGTCAGTAATAGTCCACGAAACGGGCCAGAATTGGCCAATAGTATGAGAGTTGATGACCGACACGTAAGCGCACCTTGGGGTTCAACAACTATGGAAATCTCTTCGTGACCGCAAAACGGTGAGTATTAGTCCATGAAACGGGCCAGAATCGACAAAAACCGCGAGTGTTGATGTGTGACACGTAAATGCACCCCGGGATTCGTTATTAATGGAAATCACTCTGGGACCCCAAAAAAGTGAGTAATAGTCCACAAAACGGGCCTGAATCGGCCAAAACTGTGACTGTTGATGAGTGACATGTAAGCGCACCTTAGGGTTCAATAACTATGGAAATCACTTTGGGATCGCAAAACGGTGAGTAATAGTCCACGAAACGGGTCAGAATTGGCCAAAACTGTGAGGGTTGACGACGGGCACATAAACGCACCCCAAGAATCGTCAATCATGGTAATCGCTCCGGGACCCCAAAACGGTGACTAACAGTGCACAAAACGTACCAGAATCGGCCAAAACTGTGATTGTTGATGACCGACACGTAAACGCACCCCGGTGTTCGTCGATCGTGGAAATCACTTCGGGACCCCAAAACTGAGTAATAGTCCAAGAAACGGGCCAAAATCGGCCCAATCTGCGAGTCTTGACGACCAGCACGTAAGCACATCTTGGGGTTCGACAAGCATGGAAATCGCTTGGGGACTGCAAAATGGTGAGTTATAGTCCATGAAAGAGCCCTGAATCGGTAAACCTAGGGTTATTGATCAACTATACATAAACGCACCACGGGGTTCGTCAATCATGGAAATCGCTCAGGGACCCGAAATCAGTGAGTAATAGTCCATGAAACAAGCCAAAATCGGCCAAAACTGCAAATGTTGATGACCGACACATAAACACACCGGTGTTCGTCGGTCGTGGAAATCACTACGTGACCCCAAAACTGAGTAATAGTCTAAGAAACGGGCCAGAATCGGCCGAAACTGCGATCGTTGATGACCGACACGTAAGCGCACCTTGGGGTTCGACATCCATGGAAATCGCTTTGGGACCCCAAAAATGTGAGTAATAGTCCATGAAACGGGCCAGAATCGACAAAAACCACGACTGTTGATGACCGACACTTAAACACATCACGGGGTTTGTTAATCGTGGAAATCACTCCGAGACCCCAAAACAGTCAGTAATAGTCCACGAAACGGGCCAGAATTGGCCAATACTATGAGAGTTGATGACCGACACGTAAGCGCACCTTGGGGTTCAACAACTATGGAAATCTCTTCGTGACTGCTAAACGGTGAGTAATAGTCCATGAAACGGGCCAGAATCGACAAAAACCGCGAGTGTTGATGTCTAACACGTAAATGCACCCGGGGGTTCATTATTCATGGAAATCACTCTGGGACCCCAAAAAAGTGAGTAATAGTCCACAAAACGGGCCTGAATCAGCCAAAACTGTGACTGTTGATGAGTGACATTTAAGCGCACCTTAGGGTTCAATAACCATGGAAATCGCTTTGGGATCGCAAAACGGTGAGTAATAGTCCACGAAACGGGTCAGAATTGGCCAAAACTGTGAGGGTTGACGACGGGCACGTAAACGCACCCTAGGAATCGTCAATCATGGTAATCGCTCCGGGACCCCAAAACGGTGAGTAACAGTGCACAAAACGTACCAGAATCGGCCAAAACTGTGACTTTTGATGACCAACACGTAAACGCACCCCGGTGTTCGTCGATCGTGGAAATCACTTCGGGACCCCAAAACTGAGTAATAGTCCAAGAAACGGGCCAGAATCGGCCCAATCTGCGAGTCTTGACGACCAGCACGTAAGCACATCTTGGGGTTCGACAAGCATGGAAATCGCTTGGGGACTGTAAAATGGTGAGTTATACTCCATGAAAGAGCGCTTAATCGGTAAAACCTAGGGTTATTGATCAACTATACATAAACGCACCACGGGGTTCCTCAATCATGGAAATCGCTCAGGGACCCGAAATCAGTGAGTAATAGTCCAAGAAACGGGCCAAAATCGGCCAAAACTGCAAATGTTGATGACCGACACATAAACACACCAGTGTTCGTCGGTCGTGGAAATCACTACGTGACCCCAAAACTGAGTAATACTCCAAGAAACGGGCCAGAATCGGCCGAAACTGCGATTGTTGATGACCGACACGTAAGCGCACCTTGGGGTTCGACATCCATGGAAATCGCTTTGGGACCCCAAAAATGTGAGTAATAGTCCATGAAACAGGCCAGAATAGACAAAAACCACGAGTGTTGATGACCGACACTTAAATGCACCACGGGGTTTGTTAATCGTGGAAATCACTCCGGGACCCCAAAACAGTCAGTAATAGTCCACGAAACGAGCCAGAATTGGCAAATACTATGAGAGTTGATGACCGACATGTAAGCGCACCTTGGGGTTCAACAACTATGGAAATCGCTTCTTGACCGCAAAACGGTGAGTAATAGTCCATGAAACGGGCCAGAATCGTCAAAAACCGTGAGTGTTGATGTCTGACACGTAAATGCACCCCGGGGTTCGTTAATCATAGAAATCACTCTGGGACCCCAAAAAAGTGAGTAATAGTCCACAAAACGGGCCTGAATCGGCCAAAACTGTGAGTGTTGATGAGCGACATGTAAGCGCACCTTAGGGTTCAATAACTATGGAAATCGCTTTGGGATCGCAAAACTGTGAGTAATAGTCCACGAAACGGGTCAGAATTGGCCAAAACTGTGTGGGTTGACGACGGGCACGTAAACGCACGCCAGGGATTGTCAATCATGGTAATCGCTCCAGGACCCCAAAATAGTGAGTAACAGTGCAAAAAACGTACCAGAATCGGCCAAAACTGTGAGTGTTGATGACCGACACGTAAACGCACCTCAGTGTTCGTCGATCGTGGAAATCACTTCGGGACCCCAAAACTGAGTAATAGTCCAAGAAACGGGCCAGAATCGGCCCAATCTGCGAGTCTTGACGACCAACACGTAAGCACATCTTGCGGTTCGACAAGCATGGAAATCGCTTTGGGACTGCAAAACGGTGAGTTATAGTCCATGAAAGAGCCCTGAATCGGTAAAACCTAGGGTTATTGATCAACGATACATAAACGCACCACGGGGTTCGTCAATCATGGAAATCGCTCAGGGACCCAAAATCAGTGAGTAATTGTCCATGAAACGGGCCAAAATCGGCCAAAACTGCAAATGTTGATGACCGACACATAAACACAGCGGTGTTCGTCAGTCATGGAAATCACTATGTGACCCCAAAACTGAGTAATAGTCCAAGAAACAGGTCAGAATCGGCCGAAACTGCGATCGTTGATGACCGACATGTAAGCGCACCTTGGGGTTCGACATCCATGGAAATCGCTTTGGGACCCCAAAAATGTGAGTAATAGTCCATGAAACGGGCCAGAATCGACAAAACCCACGACTGTTGATGACCGACACTTAAACACATCACGGGGTTTGTTAATCGTGGAAATCACTCCGGGACCCCAAAATAGTCAGTAATAGTCCACGAAACAGGCCAGAATTGGCCAATACTATGAGAGTTGATGACCGACACGTAAGCGCACCTTGGGGTTCAACAACTATGGAAATATCTTCGTGACCGCAAAACGGTGAGTAATAGTCCATGAAACGGGCCAAAATCGACAAAAACCGCGAGTGTTGATGTCTGACACGTAAATGCACCCCGGGGTTCATTATTCATGGAAATCACTCTGGGACCCCAAAAAAGTGAGTAATAGTCCACAAAACGGGCCTGAATCAGCCAAAACTGTGACTGTTGATGAGTGACATGTAAGCGCACCTTAGGGTTCAATAACCATGGAAATCGCTTTGGGATCGCAAAACGGTGAGTAATAGTCCACGAAATGGGTCAGAATTGGCCAAAACTGTGAGGGTTAATGACGGGCACGTGAACGCACCCCAGGAATCGTCAATCATGGTAATCGCTCCGGGACCCCTAAACAGTGAGTAACAGTGCACAAAACGTACCAGAATCGGCCAAAACTGTGAGTGTTGATGACCAACACGTAAACGCACCCCGGTGTTCGTCGATCGTGGAAATCACTTCGGGACCCCAAAACTGAGTAATAGTCCAAGAAACGGGCCAGAATCGGCCCAATCTGCGAGTCTTGACGACCAGCACGTAAGCACATCTTGGGGTTCGACAAGCATGGAAATCGCTTGGGGACTGCAAAATGGTGAGTTATAGTCCATGAAAGAGCCCTGAATCGGTAAAACCTAGGGTTATTGATCAACTATACATAAACGCACCACGGGGTTCGTCAATCATGGAAATCGCTCAGGGACCCAAAATC
>NC_057807.1:1908425-1910628 GCF_018294505.1 Triticum aestivum
GACACATAAACTTACCTCAGTGTTCGTCGATCGTGGAAATCACTTCGGGACCCCAAAACTGAGTAATAGTCCAAGAAACGGGCCAGAATCGGCCCAATCTGCGAGTCTTGACGACCAACACGTAAGCACATCTTGCGGTTCGACAAGCATGGAAATCGCTTTGGGACTTCAAAACGGTGAGTTATAGTCCATGAAAGAGCCCTAAATCGGTAAAACCTAGGGTTATTGATCAACGATACATAAACGCACCACGGGGTTCATCAATCATGGAAATCGCTCAGGGACCCAAAATCAGTGAGTAATAGTCCATGAAACGGGCCAAAATCGGCCAAAACTGCAAATGTTGATGACCGACACATAAACACAGCGGTGTTCGTCAGTCATGGAAATCACTATGTGACCCCAAAACTGAGTAATAGTCTAAGAAACAGGTCAGAATCGGCCGAAACTGCGATCGTTGATGACCGACATGTAAGCGCACCTTGGGGTTCGCCATCCATGGAAATCGCTTTGGGACCCCAAAAATGTGAGTAATAGTCCATGAAACGGGGCAGAATCGACAAAACCCACGACTGTTGATGACCGACACTTAAACACATCACGGGGTTTGTTAATCGTGGAAATCACTCTGAGACCCCAAAACAGTCAGTAATGGTGAGTTATACTCCATGAAAGAGCGCTTAATCGGGGTTTGCACCACGGGGTTTGTTAATCGTGGAAATCACTCCGGGACCCCAAAACAGTCAGTAATAGTCCACGAAACGAGCCAGAATTGGCAAATACTATGAGAGTTCATGACCGACATGTAAGCGCACCTTGGGGTTCAACAACTATGGAAATCGCTTCGTGACCGCAAAACGGTGAGTAATAGTCCATGAAACGGGCCAGAATCGTCAAAAACCGCGAGTGTTGATGTCTGACACGTAAATGCACCCCGGGGTTCGTTAATCCTAGAAATCACTCTGGGACCCCAAAAAAGTGAGTAATAGTCCACAAAACGGGCCTGAATCGGCCAAAACTGTGACTGTTGATGAGTGACATGTAAGCGCACCTTAGGGTTCAATAACTATGGAAATCGCTTTGGGATCGCAAAACGGTGAGTAATAGTCCACGAAACGGGTCCGAATTGGCCAAAACTGTGAGGGTTGACGACGGGCACGTAAACGCACCCCGGTGTTCGTCAATCATGGTAATCGCTCCGGGACCCCAAAACGGTGAGTAACAGTGCACAAAACGTACCAGAATCGGCCAAAACTGTGATTATTGATGACCGACACGTAAACCCACCCCGGTGTTCGTTGATCGCGGAAATCACTTCGGGACCCCAAAACTGAGTAATAGTCCAAGAAACGGGCCAAAATCGGCCCAATCTGCGAGTCTTGACGACCAGCACGTAAGCACAACTTGGGGTTCGACAAGCATGGAAATCGCTTTGGGACTGCAAAACGGTGAGTTATAGTCCATGAAAGAGCCCTGAATCGGTAAAACCTAGGGTTATTGATCAACGATACATAAACGCACCACGGGGTTCGTCAATCATGGAAATCGCTCAGGGACCCAAAATCAGTGAGTAATAGTCCATGAAACGGGCCAAAATCGGCCAAAACTGCAAATGTTGATGACCGACATATAAACACAGCGGTGTTCGTCGGTCGTGGAAATCACTACGTGACCCCAAAACTGAGTAATAGTCCAAGAAACGGGCCAGAATCGGCCGAAACTACGATTGTTGATGCCCGACACGTAAGCGCACCTTGGGGTTCGACATCCATGGAAATCGCTTTGGGACCCCAAAAATGTGAGTAATAGTCCATGAAACGGGCCAGAATCGACAAAAACCACGACTGTTGATGACCGACACTTAAACACATCACGGGGTTTGTTAATCGTGGAAATCACTCCGGGACCCCAAAACAGTCAGTAATAGTCCACGAAACGGGCCAGAATTGGCCAATACTATGAGAGTTGATGACCGACACGTAAGCGCACCTTGGGGTTCAACAACTATGGAAATCTCTTCGTGACCGCAAAACGGTGAGTAATGGTCCATGAAACGGGCCAGAATCGACAAAAACCGCGAGTGTTGATGTCTGACACGTAAATGCACCCCGGGGTTCGTTAATCCTAGAAATCACTCTGGGACCCCAAAAAAGTGAGTAATAGTCCACAAAACGGGCCTGAATCGGCCAAAACTGTGACTGTT
>NC_057807.1:1912622-1917958 GCF_018294505.1 Triticum aestivum
AAACACATCACGGGGTTTGTTAATCGTGGAAATCACTCCGGGACCCCAAAACAGTCAGTAATAGTCCACGAAACGGGCCAGAATTGGCCAATACTATGAGAGTTGATGACCGACACGTAAGCGCACCTTGGGGTTCAACAACTATGGAAATCTCTTCGTGACCGCAAAACGGTGAGTAATAGTCCATGAAACGGGCCAGAATCGACAAAAACCGCGAGTGTTGATGTGTGACACGTAAATGCACCCCGGGATTCGTTATTCATGGAAATCACTCTGGGACCCCAAAAAAGTGAGTAATAGTCCACAAAACGGGCCTGAATCGGCCAAAACTGTGACTGTTCATGAGTGACATGTAAGCGCACCTTAGGGTTCAATAACTATGGAAATCGCTTTGGGATCGCAAAACGGTGAGTAATAGTCCACGAAACGGGTCCGAATTGGCCAAAACTGTGAGGGTTGACGACGGGCACATAAACGCACCCCAGGAATCGTCAATCATGCTAATCGCTCCGGGACCCCAAAACGGTGAGTAACAGTGCACAAAACGTACCAGAATCTGCCAAAACTGTGATTGTTGATGACCGACACGTAAACGCACCCCGGTGTTCGTCGATCGTGGAAATCACTTCGGGACCCCAAAACTGAGTAATAGTCCAAGAAACGGGCCAAAATCGGCCCAATCTGCGAGTCTTGACGACCAGCACGTAAGCACATCTTGGGGTTCGACAAGCATGGAAATCGCTTGGGGACTGCAAAACGGTGAGTTATAGTCCATGAAAGAGCCCTGAATCGGTAAAACCTAGGGTTATTGATCAACGATACATAAACGCACCACGGGGTTCGTCAATCATGGAAATCGCTCAGGGACCCGAAATCAGTGAGTAATAGTCCATGAAACGGGCCAAAATCGGCCAAAACTGCAAATGTTGATGACCGACACATAAACACAGCGGTGTTCGTCGGTCGTGGAAATCACTACGTGACCCCAAAACTGAGTAATAGTCCAAGAAACGGGCCAGAATCGGCCGAAACTACGATTGTTGATGCCCGACACGTAAGCGCACCTTGGGGTTCGACATCCATGGAAATCGCTTTGGGACCCCAAAAATGTGAGTAATAGTCCATGAAACGGGCCAGAATCGACAAAAACCACGACTGTTGATGACCGACACTTAAACACATCACGGGGTTTGTTAATCGTGGAAATCACTCCGGGACCCCAAAACAGTCAGTAATAGTCCACGAAACGGGCCAGAATTGGCCAATACTATGAGAGTTGATGACCGACACGTAAGCGCACCTTGGGGTTCAACAACTATGGAAATCTCTTCATGACCGCAAAACGGTGAGTAATAGTCCATGAAACGGGCCAGAATCGACAAAACCGCGAGTGTTGATGTGTGACACGTAAATGCACCCCGGGATTCGTTATTCATGGAAATCACTCTGGGACCCCAAAAAAGTGAGTAATAGTCCACAAAACGGGCCTGAATCGGCCAAAACTGTGACTGTTGATGAGTGACATGTAAGCGCACCTTAGGGTTCAATAACTATGGAAATCACTTTGGGATCGCAAAACGGTGAGTAATAGTCCACGAAACGGGTCAGAATTGGCCAAAACTGTGAGGGTTGACGACGGGCACATAAACGCACCCCAGGAATCGTCAATCATGCTAATCGCTCTGGGACCCCAAAACGGTGAGTAACAGTGCACAAAACGTACCAGAATCTGCCAAAACTGTGATTGTTGATGACCGACACGTAAACGCACCCCGGTGTTCGTCGATCGTGGAAATCACTTTGGGACCCCAAAACTGAGTAATAGTCCAAGAAACGGGCCAAAATCGGCCCAATCTGCGAGTCTTGACGACCAGCACGTAAGCACATCTTGGGGTTCGACAAGCATGGAAATCGCTTGGGGACTGCAAAATGGTGACTTATAGTCCATGAAAGAGCCCTGAATCGGTAAAACCTAGGGTTATTGATCAACTATACATAAACGCACCACGGGGTTCGTCAATCATGGAAATCGCTCAGGGACCCGAAATCAGTGAGTAATAGTCCATAAAACAGGCCAAAATCGGCCAAAAATGCAAATGTTGATGACCGACACATAAACACACCGGTGTTCGTCGGTCGTGGAAATCACTACGTGACCCCAAAACTGAGTAATAGTCCAAGAAACGGGCCAGAATCGGCCGAAACTACGATTGTTGATGACCGACACGTAAGCGCACCTTGGGGTTCGACATCCATGGAAATCGCTTTGGGACCCCAAAAATGTGAGTAATAGTCCATGAAACGGGCCAGAATCGACAAAAACCATGACTGTTGATGACCGACACTTAAACACATCACGGGGTTTGTTAATCGTGGAAATCACTCCGGGACCCCAAAACAGTCAGTAATAGTCCACGAAACGGGCCAGAATTGGCCAATACTATGAGAGTTGATGACCGACACGTAAGTGCACCTTGGGGTTCAACAACTATGGAAATCTCTTCGTGACCGCAAAACGGTGAGTAATAGTCCATGAAACGGGCCAGAATCGACAAAAACCGCGAGTGTTGATGTGTGACACGTAAATGCACCCCGGGATTCGTTATTCATGGAAATCACTCTGGGACCCCAAAAAAGTGAGTAATAGTCCACAAAACGGGCCTGAATCGGCCAAAACTGTGACTGTTGATGAGTGACATGTAAGCGCACCTTAGGGTTCAATAACTATGGAAATCACTTTGGGATCGCAAAACGGTGAGTAATAGTCCACGAAACGGGTCAGAATTGGCCAAAACTGTGAGGGTTGACGACGGGCACATAAACGCACCCCAGGAATCGTCAATCATGCTAATCGCTCCGGGACCCCAAAACGGTGAGTAACAGTGCACAAAACGTACCAGAATCTGCCAAAACTGTGATTGTTGATGACCGACACGTAAACGCACCCCGGTGTTCGTCGATCGTGGAAATCACTTCGGGACCCCAAAACTGAGTAATAGTCCAAGAAACGGGCCAAAATCGGCCCAATCTGCGAGTCTTGACGACCAGCACGTAAGCACATCTTGGGGTTCGACAAGCATGGAAATCGCTTGGGGACTGCAAAATGGTGACTTATAGTCCATGAAAGAGCCCTGAATCGGTAAAACCTAGGGTTATTGATCAACTATACATAAACGCACCACGGGGTTCGTCAATCATGGAAATCGCTCAGGGACCCGAAATCAGTGAGTAATAGTCCATAAAACAGGCCAAAATCGGCCAAAAATGCAAATGTTGATGACCGACACATAAACACACCGGTGTTCGTCGGTCGTGGAAATCACTACGTGACCCCAAAACTGAGTAATAGTCCAAGAAACGGGCCAGAATCGGCCGAAACTACGATTGTTGATGACCGACACGTAAGCGCACCTTGGGGTTCGACATCCATGGAAATCGCTTTGGGACCCCAAAAATGTGAGTAATAGTCCATGAAACGGGCCAGAATCGACAAAAACCATGACTGTTGATGACCGACACTTAAACACATCACGGGGTTTGTTAATCGTGGAAATCACTCCGGGACCCCAAAACAGTCAGTAATAGTCCACGAAACGGGCCAGAATTGGCCAATACTATGAGAGTTGATGACCGACACGTAAGCGCACCTTGGGGTTCAACAACTATGGAAATCTCTTCGTGACCGCAAAACGGTGAGTAATAGTCCATGAAACGGGCCAGAATCGACAAAAACCGCGAGTGTTGATGTGTGACACGTAAATGCACCCCGGGATTCGTTATTCATGGAAATCACTCTGGGACCCCAAAAAAGTGAGTAATAGTCCACAAAACGGGCCTGAATCGGCCAAAACTGTGACTGTTGATGAGTGACATGTAAGCGCACCTTAGGGTTCAATAACTATGGAAATCACTTTGGGATCGCAAAACGGTGAGTAATAGTCCACGAAACGGGTCAGAATTGGCCAAAACTGTGAGGGTTGACGACGGGCACAGAAACGCACCCCAGGAATCGTCAATCATGGTAATCGCTCCGGGACCCCAAAACGGTGAGTAACAGTGCACAAAACGTACCAGAATCTGCCAAAACTGTGATTGTTGATGACTGACACGTAAACGCACCCCGGTGTTCGTCGATCGTGGAAATCACTTCGGGACCCCAAAACTGAGTAATATTCCAAGAAACGGGCCAAAATCGGCCCAATCTGCGAGTCTTGACGACCAGCACGTAAGCACATCTTGGGGTTTGACAAGCATGGAAATCGCTTGGGGACTGCAAAATGGTGAGTTATAGTCCATGAAAGAGCCCTGAATCGGTAAAACCTAGGGTTATTGATCAACTATACATAAACGCACCACGGGGTTCGTCAATCATGGAAATCGCTCAGGGACCCGAAATCAGTGAGTAATAGTCCATGAAACAGGCCAAAATCGGCTAAAAATGCAAATGTTGATGACCGACACATAAACACACCGGTGTTCGTCGGTCGTGGAAATCACTACATGACCCCAAAACTGAGTAATAGTCCAAGAAACGGGCCAGAATCGGCCGAAACTACGATTGTTGATGACCGACACGTAAGTGCACCTTGGGGTTCGACATCCATGGAAATCGCTTTGGGACCCCAAAAATGTGAGTAATAGTCCATGAAACGGGCCAGAATCGACAAAAACCACGAGTGTTGATGACCGACACTTAAACACATCACGGGGTTTGTTAATCGTGGAAATCACTCCGGGACCCCAAAACAGTCAGTAATAGTCCACGAAACGGGCCAGAATTGACCAATACTATGAGAGTTGATGACCGACACATAAGCGCACCATGGGGTTCAACAACTATGGAAATCTCTTCGTGACCGCAAAACGGTGAGTAATAGTCCATGAAACGGGCCAGAATCGACAAAAACCGCGAGTGTTGATGTGTGACACGTAAACGCACCCCGGGGTTCGTTAATCATAGAAATCACTCTGGGACCCCAAAAAAGTGAGTAATAGTCCACAAAACGGGCCTGAATCGGCCAAAACTGTGACTGTTGATGAGCGACATGTAAGCGCACCTTAGGGTTCAATAACTATGGAAATCGCTTTGGGATCGCAAAACAGTGAGTAATAGTCCACGAAACGGGTCAGAATTGGCCAAAACTATGAGGGTTGACGACGGGCACGTAAACGCACCCCAGGGATCGTCAATCATGGTAATCGCTCCGGGACCCCAAAACAGTGAGTAACAGTGCAAAAAACATACCAGAATCGGCAAAAACTATGAGTGTTGATGACCGACACGTAAACGCACCCCAGTGTTCGTCGATCGTGGAAATCACTTCGGGACCCCAAAA
>NC_057807.1:1917968-1919971 GCF_018294505.1 Triticum aestivum
CAAAACTGAGTAATAGTCCAAGAAACGGGCCAGAATCGGTCGAAACTGCGATTGTTGATGACCGACACGTAAGCGCACCTTGGGGTTCGACATCCATGGAAATCGCTTTGGGACCCCAAAAAGGTGAGTAATAGTCCATGAAACGGGCCAGAATCGACAAAAACCACGAGTGTTGATGACCGACACTTAAATGCACCACGGGGTTTGTTAATGGTGGAAATCACTCCGGGACCCCAAAACAGTCAGTAATAGTCCACGAAACGAGCCAGAATTGGCAAATACTATGAGAGTTGATGACCGACACGTAAGCGCACCTTGGGGTTCAACAACTATGGAAATCGCTTTGTGACCGCAAAACGGTGAGTAATAGTCCATGAAACGGGCCAGAATCGTCAAAAACCGCGAGTGTTGATGTCTGACACATAAACGCACCCCGGGGTTCGTTAATCATAGAAATCACTCTGGGACCCCAAAAAAGTGAGTAATAGTCCACAAAACGGGTCTGAATCGGCCAAAACTGTGACTGTTGATGAGCGACATGTAAGCGCACCTTAGGGTTCAATAACTATGGAAATCGCTTTGGGATCGCAAAACAGTGAGTAATAGTCCACGAAACGGGTCAGAATTGGCCAAAACTGTGAGGGTTGACGACGGGCACGTAAACGCACCCCAGGGATCGTCAATCATGGTAATCGCTCCGGGACCCCAAAACAGTGAGTAACAGTGCAAAAAACATACCAGAATCGGCAAAAACTATGAGTGTTGATGACCGACACGTAAACGCACCCCAGTGTTCGTCGATCGTGGAAATCACTTCGGGACCCCAAAACTGAGTAATAGTCCAAGAAACGGGCCAGAATCGGCCCAATCTGCGAGTCTTGACTTCCAACACGTAAGCAAATCTTGGGGTTCGACAAGCATGGAAATCGCTTTGGGACCGCAAAACGGTGAGTTATAGTCCATGAAAGAGCCCTGAATCGGTGAAACCTAGTGTTATTGATCAACTATACATAAACGCACCACGGGGTTCGTCAATCATGGAAATCGCTCAGGGACCCGAAATCAGTGAGTAATAGTCCATGAAACAGGCCAAAATCGGCCAAAACTACAAATGTTGATGACCGACACATAAACACACCGGTGTTCGTCGGTCGTGGAAATCACTACGTGACCCCAAAACTGAGTAATAGTCCAAGAAACGGGCCAGAATCGGTCGAAACTGCGATTGTTGATGACCGACACGTAAGCGCACCTTGGGGTTCGACATCCATGGAAATCGCTTTGGGACCCCAAAAAGGTGAGTAATAGTCCATGAAACGGGCCAGAATCGACAAAAACCACGAGTGTTGATGACCGACACTTAAATGCACCACGGGGTTTGTTAATGGTGGAAATCACTCCGGGACCCCAAAACAGTCAGTAATAGTCCACGAAACGAGCCAGAATTGGCAAATACTATGAGAGTTGATGACCGACACGTAAGCGCACCTTGGGGTTCAACAACTATGGAAATCGCTTTGTGACCGCAAAACGGTGAGTAATAGTCCATGAAACGGGCCAGAATCGTCAAAAACCGCGAGTGTTGATGTCTGACACATAAACGCACCCCGGGGTTCGTTAATCATAGAAATCACTCTGGGACCCCAAAAAAGTGAGTAATAGTCCACAAAACGGGTCTGAATCGGCCAAAACTGTGACTGTTGATGAGCGACATGTAAGCGCACCTTAGGGTTCAATAACTATGGAAATCGCTTTGGGATCGCAAAACAGTGAGTAATAGTCCACGAAACGGGTCAGAATTGGCCAAAACTGTGAGGGTTGACGACGGGCACGTAAACGCACCCCAGGGATCGTCAATCATGGTAATCGCTCCGGGACCCCAAAACAGTGAGTAACAGTGCAAAAAACATACCAGAATCGGCAAAAACTATGAGTGTTGATGACCGACACGTAAACGCACCCCAGTGTTCGTCGATCGTGGAAATCACTTCGGGACCCCAAAA
>NC_057807.1:1919981-1930115 GCF_018294505.1 Triticum aestivum
CAAAACTGAGTAATAGTCCAAGAAACGGGCCAGAATCGGTCGAAACTGCGATTGTTGATGACCGACACGTAAGCGCACCTTGGGGTTCGACATCCATGGAAATCGCTTTGGGACCCCAAAAAGGTGAGTAATAGTCCATGAAACGGGCCAGAATCGACAAAAACCACGAGTGTTGATGACCGACACTTAAACACATCACGGGGTTTGTTAATCGTGGAAATCACTCCGGGACCCCAAAACAGTCAGTAATAGTCCACGAAACGGGCCAGAATTGGCCAATACTATGAGAGTTGATGACCGACACATAAGCGCACCTTGGGGTTCAACAACTATGGAAATCTCTTCGTGACCTCAAAACGGTGAGTAATAGTCCATGAAACGGGCCAGAATCGACAAAAACCGCGAGTGTTGATGTGTGACACGTAAATGCAACCCGGGATTCGCTATTCATGGAAATCACTCTGGGACCCCAAAAAAGTGAGTAATAGTCCACAAAACGGGCCTGAATCGGCCAAAACTGTGACTGTTGATGAGTGACATGTAAGCGCACCTTAGGGTTCAATAACTATGGAAATCGCTTTGGGATCGCAAAACGGTGAGTAATAGTCCACGAAACAGGTCAGAATTGGCCAAAACTATGAGGGTTGACGACGGGCACATAAACGCACCCCAGGAATCGTCAATCATGGTAATCGCTCCGGGACCCCAAAACGGTGAGTAACAGTGCACAAAACGTACCAGAATCGGCCAAAACTGTGATTGTTGATGACCGACACGTAAACGCACCCCGGTGTTCGTCGATCGTGGAAATCACTTTGGGACCCCAAAACTGAGTAATAGTCCAAGAAACGGGCCAAAATCGGCCCAATCTGCGAGTCTTGACGACCAGCACGTAAGCACATCTTGGGGTTCGACAAGCATGGAAATCGCTTGGGGACTGCAAAATGGTGAGTTGTAGTCCATGAAAGAGCCCTTAATCGGTAAAACCAAGGGTTATTGATCAACTATACATAAACGCACCATGGGGTTCGTCAATCATGGAAATCGCTCAGGGTCCCGAAATCAGTGAGTAATAGTCCATGAAACAGGCCAAAATCGGCCAAAACTACAAATGTTGATGACCGACACATAAACACACCGGTGTTCGTCGGTCGTGGAAATCACTACGTGACCCCAAAACTGAGTAATAGTCCAAGAAACGGGCCAGAATCGGCCGAAACTGCGATTGTTGATGACCGACACGTAAGCGCACCTTGGGGTTCGACATCCATGGAAATCGCTTTGGGACCCCAAAAAGGTGAGTAATAGTCCATGAAACGGGCCAGAATCGACAAAAACCACGAGTGTTGATGACCGACACTTAAACACATCACGGGGTTTGTTAATCGTGGAAATCACTCCGGGACCCCAAAACAGTCAGTAATAGTCCACGAAACGGGCCAGAATTGGCCAATACTATGAGAGTTGATGACCGACACATAAGCGCACCTTGGGGTTCAACAACTATGGAAATCTCTTCGTGACCACAAAACGGTGAGTAATAGTCCATGAAACGGGCCAGAATCGACAAAAACCGCGAGTGTTGATGTGTGACACGTAAATGCACCCCGGGATTCGCTATTCATGGAAATCACTCTGGGACCCCAAAAAAGTGAGTAATAGTCCACAAAACGGGCCTGAATCGGCCAAAACTGTGACTGTTGATGAGTGACATGTAAGCGCACCTTAGGGTTCAATAACTATGGAAATCGCTTTGGGATCGCAAAACGGTGAGTAATAGTCCATGAAACGGGTCAGAATTGGCCAAAACTATGAGGGTTGACGACGGGCACATAAACGCACCCCAGGAATCGTCAATCATGGTAATCGCTCCGGGACCCCAAAACGGTGAGTAACAGTGCACAAAACGTACCAGAATCGGCCAAAACTGTGTTGTTGATGACCGACACGTAAACGCACCCTGGTGTTCGTCGATCGTGGAAATCACTTTGGGACCCCAAAACTGAGTAATAGTCCAAGAAACGGGCCAAAATCGGCCCAATCTGCGAGTCTTGACGACCAGCACGTAAGCACATCTTGGGGTTCGACAAGCATGGAAATCGCTTGGGGACTGCAAAATGGTGAGTTATAGTCCATGAAAGAGCCCTGAATCGGTAAAACCTAGGGTTATTGATCAACTATACATAAACGCACCACGGGGTTCGTCAATCATGGAAATCGCTCAGGGACCCGAAATCAGTGAGTAATAGTCCATGAAACAGGCCAAAATCGGCCAAAACTGCAAATGTTGATGACCGACAAATAAACACAGCGGTGTTCGTCGGTCGTGGAAATCACTACGTGACCCCAAAACTGAGTAATAGTCCAAGAAACGGGCCAGAATCGTCAAAAACCGCGAGTTTTGATGTCTGACACATAAACGCACCCCGGGGTTCGTTAATCATAGAAATCACTCTGGGACCCCAAAAAAGTGAGTAATAGTCCACAAAACGGGTCTGAATCGGCCAAAACTGTGACTGTTGATGAGCGACATGTAAGCGCACCTTAGGGTTCAATAACTATGGAAATCGCTTTGGGATCGCAAAACAGTGAGTAATAGTCCACGAAACGGGTCAGAATTGGCCAAAACTGTGAGGGTTGACGACGGGCACGTAAACGCACCCCAGGGATCGTCAATCATGGTAATCGCTCCGGGACCCCAAAACAGTGAGTAACAGTGCAAAAAACGTACCAGAATCGGCAAAAACTGTGAGTGTTGATGACCGACACGTAAACGCACCCCAGTGTTTGTCGATCGTGGAAATCACTTCGGGACCCCAAAACTGAGTAATAGTCCAAGAAACGGGCCAGAATCGGCCCAATCTGCGAGTCTTGACTTCCAACACGTAAGCACATCTTGGGGTTCGCCAAGCATGGAAATCGCTTTGGGACCGCAAAACGGTGAGTTATAGTCCATGAAAGAGCCCTGAATCGGTAAAACCTAGGGTTATTGATCAACTATACATAAACGCACCATGGGGTTCGTCAATCATGGAAATCGCTCAGGGACCCGAAATCAGTGAGTAATAGTCCATGAAACAGGCCAAAATCGGCCAAAAATGCAAATGTTGATGACCGACACATAAACACACCGGTGTTCGTCGGTCGTGGAAATCACTACGTGACCCCAAAACTGAGTAATAGTCCAAGAAACGGGCCAGAATCGGCCGAAACTGCGATTGTTGATGACCGACACGTAAGCGCACCTTGGGGTTCGACATCCATGGAAATCGCTTTGGGACCCCAAAAAGGTGAGTAATAGTCCATGAAACGGGCCAGAATCGACAAAAACCACGAGTGTTGATGACCGACACTTAAACACATCACGGGGTTTGTTAATCGTGGAAATCACTCCGGGACCCCAAAACAGTCAGTAATAGTCCACGAAACGGGCCAGAATTGGCCAATACTATGAGAGTTGATGACCGACACATAAGCGCACCTTGGGGTTCAACAACTATGGAAATCTCTTCGTGACCACAAAACGGTGAGTAATAGTCCATGAAACGGGCCAGAATCGACAAAAACCGCGAGTGTTGATGTGTGACACGTAAATGCACCCCGGGATTCGCTATTCATGGAAATCACTCTGGGACCCCAAAAAAGTGAGTAATAGTCCACAAAACGGGCCTGAATCGGCCAAAACTGTGACTGTTGATGAGTGACATGTAAGCGCACCTTAGGGTTCAATAACTATGGAAATCGCTTTGGGATCGCAAAACGGTGAGTAATAGTCCACGAAACGGGTCAGAATTGGCCAAAACTATGAGGGTTGACGACGGGCACATAAACGCACCCCAGGAATCGTCAATCATGGTAATCGCTCCGGGACCCCAAAACGGTGAGTAACAGTGCACAAAACGTACCAGAATCGGCCAAAACTGTGTTGTTGATGACCGACACGTAAACGCACCCCGGTGTTCGTCGATCGTGGAAATCACTTTGGGACCCCAAAACTGAGTAATAGTCCAAGAAACGGGCCAAAATCGGCCCAATCTGCGAGTCTTGACGACCAGCACGTAAGCACATCTTGGGGTTCGACAAGCATGGAAATCGCTTGGGGACTGCAAAATGGTGAGTTATAGTCCATGAAAGAGCCCTGAATCGGTAAAACCTAGGGTTATTGATCAACTATACATAAACGCACCACGGGGTTCGTCAATCATGGAAATCGCTCAGGGACCCGAAATCAGTGAGTAATAGTCCATGAAACAGGCCAAAATCGGCCAAAACTGCAAATGTTGATGACCGACAAATAAACACAGCGGTGTTCGTCGGTCGTGGAAATCACTACGTGACCCCAAAACTGAGTAATAGTCCAAGAAACGGGCCAGAATCGTCAAAAACCGCGAGTGTTGATGTCTGACACATAAACGCACCCCGGGGTTCGTTAATCATAGAAATCACTCTAGGACCCCAAAAAAGTGAGTAATAGTCCACAAAACGGGTCTGAATCGGCCAAAACTGTGACTGTTGATGAGCGACATGTAAGCGCACCTTAGGGTTCAATAACTATGGAAATCGCTTTGGGATCGCAAAACAGTGAGTAATAGTCCACGAAACGGGTCAGAATTGGCCAAAACTGTGAGGGTTGACGACGGGCACGTAAACGCACCCCAGGGATCGTCAATCATGGTAATCGCTCCGGGACCCCAAAACAGTGAGTAACAGTGCAAAAAACGTACCAGAATCGGCAAAAACTGTGAGTGTTGATGACCGACACGTAAACGCACCCCAGTGTTCGTCGATCGTGGAAATCACTTCGGGACCCCAAAACTGAGTAATAGTCCAAGAAACGGGCCAGAATCGGCCCAATCTGCGAGTCTTGACTTCCAACACGTAAGCACATCTTGGGGTTCGCCAAGCATGGAAATCGCTTTGGGACCGCAAAACGGTGAGTTATAGTCCATGAAAGAGCCCTGAATCGGTAAAACCTAGGGTTATTGATCAACTATACATAAACGCACCGCGGGGTTCGTCAATCATGGAAATCGCTCAGGGACCCGAAATCAGTGAGTAATAGTCCATGAAACAGGCCAAAATCGGCCAAAAATGCAAATGTTGATGACCGACACATAGACACACCGGTGTTCGTCGGTCGTGGAAATCACTACGTGACCCCAAAACTGAGTAATAGTCCAAGAAACGAGCCAGAATCGGCCGAAACTACGATTGTTGATGACCGACACGTAAGCGCACCTCGGGGTTCGACATCCATGGAAATCGCTTTGGGACCCCAAAAATGTGAGTAATAGTCCATGAAATGGGCCAGAATCGACAAAAACCATGACTGTTGATGACCGACACTTAAACGCATCACGGGGTTTGTTAATCGTGGAAATCACTCCGGGACCCCAAAACAGTCAGTAATAGTCCACGAAACGGGCCAGAATTGGCCAATACTATGAGAGTTGATGACCGACACATAAGCGCACCTTGGGGTTCAACAACTATGGAAATCTCTTCGTGACCGCAAAACGGTGAGTAATAGTCCATGAAACGGGCCAGAATCGACAAAAACCGCGAGTGTTGATGTGTGACACGTAAATGCACCCCGGGATTCGTTATTCATGGAAATCACTCTGGGACCCCAAAAAAGTGAGTAATAGTCGACAAAACGGGCCTGAATCGGCCGAAACTGTGACTGTTGATGAGTGACATGTAAGCGCACCTTAGGGTTCAATAACTATGGAAATCGCTTTGGGATCGCAAAACGGTGAGTAATAGTCCACGAAACGGGTCAGAATTGGCCAAAACTGTGAGGGTTGACGACGGGCACGTAAACGCACCCCGGTGTTCATCAATCATGGTAATCGCTCCGGGACCCCAAAACGGTGAGTAACAGTGCACAAAACGTACCAGAATCGGCCAAAACTGTGATTGTTGATGACCGACACGTAAACGCACCCCGGTGTTCGTCGATCGCGGAAATCACTTCGGGACCCCAAAACTGAGTAATAGTCCAAGAAACGGGCCAAAATCGGCCCAATCTGCGAGTCTTGACGACCAGCACGTAAGCACAACTTGGGGTTCGACAAGCATGGAAATCGCTTTGGGACTGCAAAACGGTGAGTTATAGTCCATGAAAGAGCCCTGAATCGGTAAAACCTAGGGTTATTGATCAACGATACATAAACGCACCACGGGGTTCGTCAATCATGGAAATCGCTCAGGGACCCAAAATCAGTGAGTAATAGTCCATGAAACGGGCCAAAATCGGCCAAAACTGCAAATGTTGATGACCGACACATAAACACAGCGGTGTTCGTCGGTCGTGGAAATCACTACGTGACCCCAAAACTGAGTAATAGTCCAAGAAACGGGCCAGAATCGGCCGAAACTACGATTGTTGATGCCCGACACGTAAGCGCACCTTGGGGTTCGACATCCATGGAAATCGCTTTGGGACCCCAAAAATGTGAGTAATAGTCCATGAAACGGGCCAGAATCGACAAAAACCACGACTGTTGATGACCGACACTTAAACACATCACGGGGTTTGTTAATCGTGGAAATCACTCCGGGACCCCAAAACAGTCAGTAATAGTCCACGAAACGGGCCAGAATTGGCCAATACTATGAGAGTTGATGACCGACACGTAAGCGCACCTTGGGGTTCAACAACTATGGAAATCTCTTCGTGACCGCAAAACGGTGAGTAATAGTCCATGAAACGGGCCAGAATCGACAAAAACCGCGAGTGTTGATGTGTGACACGTAAATGCACCCCGGGATTCGTTATTCATGGAAATCACTCTGGGACCCCAAAAAAGTGAGTAATAGTCGACAAAACGGGCCTGAATCGGACGAAACTGTGACTGTTGATGAGTGACATGTAAGCGCACCTTAGGGTTCAATAACTATGGAAATCGCTTTGGGATCGCAAAACGGTGAGTAATAGTCCACGAAACGGGTCAGAATTGGCCAAAACTGTGAGGGTTGACGACGGGCACGTAAACGCACCCCGGTGTTCATCAATCATGGTAATCGCTCCGGGACCCCAAAACGGTGAGTAACAGTGCACAAAACGTACCAGAATCGGCCAAAACTGTGATTGTTGATGACCGACACGTAAACGCACCCCGGTGTTCGTCGATCGCGGAAATCACTTCGGGACCCCAAAACTGAGTAATAGTCCAAGAAACGGGCCAAAATCGGCCCAATCTGCGAGTCTTGACGACCAGCACGTAAGCACAACTTGGGGTTCGACAAGCATGGAAATCGCTTTGGGACTGCAAAACGGTGAGTTATAGTCCATGAAAGAGCCCTGAATCGGTAAAACCTAGGGTTATTGATCAACGATACATAAACGCACCACGGGGTTCGTCAATCATGGAAATCGCTCAGGGACCCAAAATCAGTGAGTAATAGTCCATGAAACGGGCCAAAATCGGCCAAAACTGCAAATGTTGATGACCGACACATAAACACAGCGGTGTTCGTCGGTCGTGGAAATCACTACGTGACCCCAAAACTGAGTAATAGTCCAAGAAACGGGCCAGAATCGGCCGAAACTACGATTGTTGATGCCCGACACGTAAGCGCACCTTGGGGCTCGACATCCATGGAAATCGCTTTGGGACCCCAAAAATGTGAGTAATAGTCCATGAAACGGGCCAGAATCGACAAAAACCACGACTGTTGATGACCGACACTTAAACACATCACGGGGTTTGTTAATCGTGGAAATCACTCCGGGACCCCAAAACAGTCAGTAATAGTCCACGAAACGGGCCAGAATTGGCCAATACTATGAGAGTTGATGACCGACACGTAAGCGCACCTTGGGGTTCAACAACTATGGAAATCTCTTCGTGACCGCAAAACGGTGAGTAATAGTCCATGAAACGGGCCAGAATCGACAAAAACCGCGAGTGTTGATGTGTGACACGTAAATGCACCCCGGGATTCGTTATTCATGGAAATCACTCTGGGACCCCAAAAAAGTGAGTAATAGTCCACAAAACGGGCCTGAATCGGACAAAACTGTGACTGTTGATGAGTGACATGTAAGCGCACCTTAGGGTTCAATAACTATGGAAATCACTTTGGGATCGCAAAACGGTGAGTAATAGTCCACGAAACGGGTCAGAATTGGCCAAAACTGTGAGGGTTGACGACGGGCACATAAACGCACCCCAGGAATCGTCAATCATGGTAATCACTCCGGGACCCCAAAACGATGAGTAACAGTGCACAAAACGTAAAAGAATCTGCCAAAACTGTGATTGTTGATGACCGACACGTAAACGCACCCCGGTGTTCGTCGATCGTGGAAATCACTTCGGGACCCCAAAACTGAGTAATAGTCCAAGAAACGGGCCAAAATCGGCCCAATCTGCGAGTCTTGCCGAGCAGCACGTAAGCACATCTTGGGGTTCGAAAAGCATGGAAATCGCTTGGGGACTGCAAAATGGTGAGTTATAGTCCATGAAAGAGCCCTGAATCGGTAAAACCTAGGGTTATTGATCAACTATACATAAACGCACCACGGGGTTCGTCAATCATGGAAATCGCTCAGGGACCCGAAATCAGTGAGTAATAGTCCATGAAACAGGCCAAAATCGGCCAAAAATGCAAATGTTGATGACCGACACATAAACACACCGGTGTTCGTCGGTCGTGGAAATCACTACGTGACCCCAAAACTGAGTAATAGTCCAAGAAACGGGCCAGAATCGGCCGAAACTACGATTGTTGATGACCAACACGTAAGCGCACCTTGGGGTTCGACATCCATGGAAATCGCTTTGGGACCCCAAAAATGTGAGTAATAATCCATGAAACGGGCCAGAATCGACAAAAACCATGACTGTTGATGACCGACACTTAAACACATCACGGGGTTTGTTAATCGTGGAAATCACTCCGGGACCCCAAAACAGTCAGTAATAGTCCACGAAACGGGCCAGAATTGGCCAATACTATGAGAGTTGATGACCGACACATAAGCGCACCTTGGGGTTCAACAACTATGTAAATCTCTTCGTGACCGCAAAACGGTGAGTAATAGTCCATGAAACGGGCCAGAATCGACAAAAACCGCGAGTGTTGATGTGTGACACGTAAATGCACCCCGGGATTCGTTATTCATGGAAATCACTCTGGGACCCCAAAAAAGTGAGTAATAGTCCACAAAACGGGCCTGAATCGGCCAAAACTGTGACTGTTGATGAGTGACATGTAGGCGCACCTTAGTGTTCAATAACTATGGAAATCGCTTTGGGATCGCAAAACGGTGAGTAATAGTCCACGAAACAGGTCAGAATTGGCCAAAACTATGAGGGTTGACGACGGGCACATAAACGCACCCCAGGAATCGTCAATCATGGTAATCGCTCCGGGATCCCAAAACGGTGAGTAACAGTGCACAAAACGTACCAGAATCGGCCAAAACTGTGATTGTTGATGACCGACACGTAAACGCACCCCGGTGTTCGTCGATCGTGGAAATCACTTTGGGACCCCAAAACTGAGTAATAGTCCAAGAAACGGGCCAAAATCGGCCCAATCTGCGAGTCTTGACGACCAGCACGTAAGCACATCTTGGGGTTCGACAAGCATGGAAATCGCTTGGGGACTGCAAAATGGTGAGTTATAGTCCATGAAAGAGCCCTGAATCGGTAAAACCTAGGGTTATTGATCAACTATACATAAAGGCACCACGGGGTTCATCAATCATGGAAATCGCTCAGGGTCCCGAAATCAGTGAGTAATAGTCCATGAAACAGGCCAAAATCGGCCAAAACTACAAATGTTGATGACCGACACATAAACACAGCGGTGTTCGTCGGTCGTGGAAATCACTACGTGACCCCAAAACTGAGTAATAGTCCAAGAAACGGGCCAGAATCGGCCGAAACTGCGATTGTTGATGACCGACACGTAAGCGCACCTTGGGGTTCGACATCCATGGAAATCGCTTTGGGACCCCAAAAAGGTGAGTAATAGTCCATGAAACGGGCCAGAATCGACAAAAACCACGAGTGTTGATGACCGACACTTAAACACATCATGGGGTTTGTTAATCGTGGAAATCACTCCGGGACCCCAAAACAGTCAGTAATAGTCCATGAAACGGGCCAGAATTGGCCA
>NC_057807.1:1930244-1936124 GCF_018294505.1 Triticum aestivum
TTGGCCAATACTATGAGAGTTGATGACCGACACATAAGCGCACCTTGGGGTTCAACAACTATGGAAATCTCTTCGTGACCGCAAAACGGTGAGTAATAGTCCATGAAACGGGCCAGAATCGACAAAAACGGTGAGTGTTGATGTCTGACATGTAAACGCACCCCGGGGTTCGTTAATCATGGAAATCACTCTGGGACCCCAAAAAAGTGAGTAATAGTCCACAAAACGGGCCTGAATCGGCCAAAACTGTGACTGTTGATGAGCGACATGTAAGCGCACCTTAGGGTTCAATAACTATGGAAATCGCTTTGGGATCGCAAAACGGTGAGTAATAGTCCACGAAACAGGTCAGAATTGGCCAAAACTATGAGGGTTGACGACGGGCACATAAACGCACCCCAGGAATCGTCAATCATGGTAATCGCTCCGGGACCCCAAAACGGTGAGTAACAGTGCACAAAACGTACCAGAATCGGCCAAAACTGTGATTGTTGATGACCGACACGTAAACGCACCCCGGTGTTCGTCGATCGTGGAAATCACTTTGGGACCCCAAAACTGAGTAATAGTCCAAGAAACGGGCCAGAATCGGCCCAATCTGCGAGTCTTGACGACCAACACGTAAGCACATCTTGGGGTTCGACAAGCATGGAAATAGCTTTGGGACTGCAAAACGGTGAGTTATAGTCCATGAAAGAGCCCTGAATCGGTAAAACCTAGGGTTATTGATCAACGATACATAAACGCACCACGGGGTTCGTCAATCATGGAAATCGCTCAGGGACCCTAAATCAGTGAGTAATAGTCCATGAAACGGGCCAAGATCGGCCAAAACTGCAAATGTTGATGACCGACACAAAAACACAGCGGTGTTCGACGGTCGTGGAAATCACTACGTGACCCCAAAACTGAGTAATAGTCCAAGAAACGGGCCAGAATCGGCCGAAACTGCGATTGTTGATGACCGACACGTAAGCGCACCTTGGGGTTCGACATCCATGGAAATCGCTTTGGGACCCCAAAAATGTGAGTAATAGTCCATGAAACGGGCCAGAATCGACAAAAACTACGACTGTTGATGACCGACACTTAAATGCACCACGGGGTTTGTTAATCGTGGAAATCACTCCGGGACCCCAAAACAGTCAGTAATAGTCCACGAAACGGGCCAGAATTGGCCAATACTATGAGAGTTGATGACCGACACGTAAGCGCACCTTGGGGTTCAACAACTATGGAAATCGCTTCGTGACCGCAAAAACGGTGAGTGTTGATGAAACGGGCCAGAATCGACAAAAACCGCAAGTGTTGATGTCTGACACATAAACGCACCCCGGGGTTCGTTAATCATGGAAATCACTCTGGGACCCCAAAAAAGTGAGTAATAGTCCACAAAACGGGCCTGAATCGGCCAAAACTATGATTGTTGATGACCGACATGTAAGCGCACCTTAGGGTTCAATAACTATGGAAATCGCTTTGGGATCCCAAAATGGTGAGTAATAGTCCACGAAACGGGTCAGAATTGGCCAAAACTGTGAGGGTTGACGACGGGCACGTAAACGCACCCCAGGGATCGTCAATCATGGTAATCGCTCTAGGACCCCAAAACGGTGAGTAACAGTGCACAAAACGTACCAGAATCGGCCAAAATTGTGAGTGTTGATGACCGACACGTAAACGCACCCCATGTTCGTCGATCGTGGAAATCACTTCGGGACCCCAAAACTGAGTAATAGTCCAAGAAACGGGCCAGAATCGGCCCAATCTGCGAGTCTTGACGACCAACACGTAAGCACATCTTGGGGTTCGACAAGCATGGAAATCGCTTTGGGACTGCAAAACGGTGAGTTATAGTCCATGAAAGAGCCCTGAATCGGTAAAACCTAGGGTTATTGATCAACGATACATAAATGCACCACGGGGTTCGTCAATCATGGAAATCGCTCAGGGACCCTAAATCAGTGAGTAATAGTCCATGAAACGGGCCAAGATCGGCCAAAACTGCAAATGTTGATGACCGACATAAAAACACAGCGGTGTTCGACGGTCGTGGAAATCACTACGAGACCCCAAAACTGAGTAATAGTCGAAGAAACGGGCCAGAATCGGCCGAAACTGCGGTTGTTGATGACCGACACGTAAGCGCACCTTGGGGTTCGACATCCATGGAAATCGCTTTGGGACCCCAAAAATGTGAGTAATAGTCCATGAAACGGGCCAGAATTGACAAAAACCACGAGTCTTGATGATCGACACTTAAACGCACCACGGGGTTTGTTAATCGTGGAAATCACTTCGGGACCCCAAAACAGTCAGTAATAGTCCACGAAATGGGCCAGAATTGGCAAATACTATGAGAGTTGATGACCGACACGTAAGCGCACCTTGGGGTTCAACAACTATGGAAATCGCTTCGCGACCGCAAAACGGTGAGTAATAGTCCATGAAACGGGCCAGAATCGTCAAAAACCGCGAGTGTTGATGTCTGACATGTAAACGCACCCTGGGGTTCGTTAATCATAGAAATCACTCTGGGACCCCAAAAAAGTGAGTAACAGTCCACAAAACGGGCCTGAATCGGCCAAAACTGTGACTGTTGATGAGCGACATGTAAACGCACCTTAGGGTTCAATTACTATGGAAATCGCTTTGGGATACCAAAATGGTGAGTAATAGTCCACGAAACGGGTCAGAATTGGCCAAAACTGTGAGGGTTGACGACGGGCACGTAAACGCACCCCAGGGATCGTCAATCATGGTAATCGCTCCGGGACCCCAAAACGGTGAGTAACAATGCACAAAACGTACCAGAATCGGCCAAAATTGTGAGTGTTGATGACCGACACGTAAACGCACCCCATGTTCGTCGATCGTGGAAATCACTTCGGGACCCCAAAACTGAGTAATAGTCCAAGAAACGGGCCAGAATCGGCCCAATCTGCGAGTCTTGACGACCAACACGTAAGCACATCTTGGGGTTCGACAAGCATGGAAATAGCTTTGGGACTGCAAAACGGTGAGTTATAGTCCATGAAAGAGCCCTGAATCGGTAAAACCTAGGGTTATTGATCAACGATACATAAACGCACCACGGGGTTCGTCAATCATGGAAATCGCTCAGGGACCCTAAATCAGTGAGTAATAGTCCATGAAACGGGCCAAGATCGGCCAAAACTGCAAATGTTGATGACCGACACAAAAACACAGCGGTGTTCGACGGTCGTGGAAATCACTACGTGACCCCAAAACTGAGTAATAGTCGAAGAAACGGGCCAGAATCGGCCGAAACTGCGGTTGTTGATGACCGACACGTAAGCGCACCTTGGGGTTCGACATCCATGGAAATCGCTTTGGGACCCCAAAAATGTGAGTAATAGTCCATGAAACGGGCCAGAATCGACAAAAACTACGACTGTTGATGACCGACACTTAAATGCACCACGGGGTTTGTTAATCGTGGAAATCACTCCGGGACCCCAAAACAGTCAGTAATAGTCCACGAAACGGGCCAGAATTGGCCAATACTATGAGAGTTGATGACCGACACGTAAGCGCACCTTGGGGTTCAACAACTATGGAAATCGCTTCGTGGCCGCAAAAACGGTGAGTGTTGATGAAACGGGCCAGAATCGACAAAAACCGCGAGTGTTGATGTCTGACACGTAAACGCACCCCGGGGTTCGTTAATCATGGAAATCACTCTGGGACCCCAAAAAAGTGAGTAATAGTCCACAAAACGGGCCTGAATCGGCCAAAACTATGATTGTTGATGACCGACATGTAAGCGCACCTTAGGGTTCAATAACTGTGGAAATCGCTTTGGGATCCCAAAATGGTGAGTAATAGTCCACAAAACGGGTCAGAATTGGCCAAAACTGTGAGGGTTGACGACGGGCACGTAAACGCACCCCAGGGATCGTCAATCATGGTAATCGCTCTAGGACCCCAAAACGGTGAGTAACAGTGCACAAAACGTACCAGAATCGGCCAAAATTGTGAGTGTTGATGACCGACACGTAAACGCACCCCATGTTCGTCGATCGTGGAAATCACTTCGGGACCCCAAAACTGAGTAATAGTCCAAGAAACGGGCCAGAATTGGCCCAATCTGCGAGTCTTGACGACCAACACGTAAGCACATCTTGGGGTTCGACAAGCATGGAAATCGCTTTGGGACTGCAAAACGGTGAGTTATAGTCCATGAAAGAGCCCTGAATCGGTAAAACCTAGGGTTATTGATCAACGATACATAAACGCACCACGGGGTTCGTCAATCATGGAAATCGCTCAGGGACCCTAAATCAGTGAGTAATAGTCCATGAAACGGGCCAAGATCGGCCAAAACTGCAAATGTTGATGACCGACATAAAAACACAGCGGTGTTCGACGGTCGTGGAAATCACTACGTGACCCCAAAACTGAGTAATAGTCGAAGAAACGGGCCAGAATCGGCCGAAACTGCGGTTGTTGATGACCGACACGTAAGCGCACCTTGGGGTTCGACATCCATGGAAATCGCTTTGGGACCCCAAAAATGTGAGTAACAGTCCATGAAACGGGCCAGAATCGACAAAAACTACGAGTGTTGATGACCGACACTTAAATGCACCACGGGGTTTGTTAATCGTGGAAATCACTCCGGGACCCCTAAACAGTCAGTAATAGTCCA
This sequence comes from Triticum aestivum, assembly GCF_018294505.1. Classification (NCBI taxonomy): domain Eukaryota; kingdom Viridiplantae; phylum Streptophyta; class Magnoliopsida; order Poales; family Poaceae; genus Triticum; species Triticum aestivum. Next base: position 1,934,917 of record NC_057807.1, read on the forward strand.
CGAAACAGGCCAGAATTGGCCAATACTATGAGAGTTGATGACCGACACGTAAGCGCACCTTGGGGTTCAACAACTATGGAAATCTCTTCGTGACCGCAAAACGGTGAGTAATAGTCCATGAAACGGGCCAGAATCAACATAAACCGCGAGTGTTGATGTCTGACACGTAAACGCACCCCAGGGTTCGTTAATCATGGAAATCACTCTGGGAACCCAAAAAAGTGAGTAATAGTCCACAAAACGGGCCTGAATCGGCCAAAACTGTGATTGTTGATGACCGACATGTAAGCGCACCTTAGGGTTCAATAACTATGGAAATCGCTTTGGGATCCCAAAACGGTGAGTAATAGTCCACGAAACGGGTCAGAATTGGCCAAAACTGTGAGGGTTGACGACGGGCACGTAAACGCACCCAGGGATCGTCAATCATGGTAATCGCTCCGGGACCCCAAAACGGTGAGTAACAGTGCACAAAACGTACCAGAATCGGCCAAAATTGTGAGTGTTGACCTACACGTAAACGCACCCCATGTTCGTCGATCGTGGAAATCACTTCGGGACCCCAAAACTGAGTAATAGTCCAAGAAACGGGCCAGAATCGGCCCAATCTGCGAGTCTTGACGACCAACACGGAAGCACATCTTGGGGTTCGACAAGCATGGAAATCGCTTTGGGACTGCAAAACGGTGAGTTATAGACCATGAAAGAGCCCTGAATCGGTAAAACCTAGGGTTATTGATCAACGATACATAAACGCACCACGGGGTTCGTCAATCATGGAAATCGCTCAGGGACCCAAAATCAGTGAGTAATAGTCCATGAAACGGGCCAAAATCGGCCAAAACTGCAAATGTTGATCACTGACACATAAACACAGCGGTGTTCGTCGGTCGTGGAAATCACTACGTGACCCCAAAACTGAGTAATAGTCGAAGAAACGGGCCAGAATCGGCCGAAACTGCGATTGTTGATGACCGATACGTAAGCGCACCTTGGGGTTCGACATCCATGGAAATCACTTTGGGACCCCAAAAATGTGAGTAATAGTCCATGAAACGGGCCAGAATCGACAAAAACTACGACTGTTGATGACCGACACTTAAACGCACCACGGGGTTTGTTAATCGTGGAAATCACTCCGGGACCCCAAAACAGTCAGTAATAGTCCACGAAACAGGCCAGAATTGGCCAATACTATGAGAGTTGAT
>NC_057807.1:1936291-1943059 GCF_018294505.1 Triticum aestivum
TGACCGACACGTAAGCGCACCGTGGGGTTCAACAACTATGGAAATCGCTTCGTGACCGCAAAAACGGTGAGTGTTGATGAAACGGGCCAGAATCGACAAAAACCGCGAGTGTTGATGTCTGACACGTAAACGCACCCCGGGGTTCGTTAGTCATGGAAATCACTCTGGGACCCCAAAAAAGTGAGTAGTAGTCCACAAAACGGGCCTGAATCGGCCAAAACTGTGATTGTTGATGACCGACATGTAAGCGCACCTTAGGGTTCAATAACTATGGAAATCGCTTTGGGATCCCAAAACGGTGAGTAATAGTCCACGAAACGGGTCAGAATTGGCCAAAACTATGAGGGTTGACGACGGGCACGTAAGCGCACCCCAGGGATCGTCAATCATGGTAATCGCTCCGGGACCCCAAAACGATGAGTAACAGTGCATAAAACGTACCAGAATCGGCCAAAATTGTGAGTGTTGATGACCGACACGTAAATGCACCCCATGTTCGTCGATCGTGGAAATCACTTCGGCACCCCAAAACTGAGTAATAGTCCAAGAAACGAGTCTTAACGACCAGCACGTAAGCACATCTTGGGGTTCGACAAGCATGGAAATCGCTTGGGGACTACAAAGTGGTGAGTTATAGTCCATGAAAGAGCCCTGAATCGGTAAAACCTAGGGTTATTGATCAACGATACATAAACGCACGACGGGGTTCGTCAATCATGGAAATCGCTCAGGGACCCAAAATTAGTGAGTAATAGTCCATGAAACAGGCCAAAATCGGCCAAAACTGCAAATGTTGATGACCGACACATAAACACACTGGTGTTCGTCGGTCGTGGAAATCACTATGTGACCCCAAACCTGAGTAATAGTCCAAGAAACGGGCCAGAATCGGCCGAAACTGCGATTGTTGATGACCGACACGTAAGCGCACCTTGGGGTTCGACATCCATGGAAATTGCTTTGGGACCCCAAAAAGGTGAGTAATAGTCCATGAAACGGGCCAGAATCGACCAAAACCACGAGTGTTGATGACCGACACTTAAACGCACCACGGGGTTTGTTAATCGTGGAAATCACTCCGGGACCCCAAAGCAGTCAGTAATAGTCCACGAAACGGGCCAGAACTGGCAAATACTATGAGAGTTGATGACCGACATGTAAGCGCACCTTGGGGTTCAACAACTATGGAAATCGCTTCGTGACCGCAAAACGGTGAGTAATAGTCCATGAAACGGGCCAGAATCGTCAAAAACCGCGAGTGTTGATGTCTGACACGTAAACGCACCTCGGGGTTCGTTAATCATGGAAATCACTCTGGGACCCCAAAAAAGTGAGTAATAGTCCACAAAACGGGCCTGAATCAGCCAAAACTGTGACTGTTGATGACTGAAATGTAATCACACCTTAGGGCTCAGTAACTATGGAAATCGCTTTGGGATCCCAAAACGGTGAGTAATAGTCCACGAAACGGGTCAGAATTGGCCAAAACTGTGAGGGTTGACGACGGGCACGTAAACGCACCCCAGGGATCGTCAATCATGGTAATCGCTCCGGGACCCCAAAACATTGAGTAACAGTGCACAAAACGTACCAGAATCGGCAAAAAATGTGAGTGTTGATGACCGACACATAAACGCACCCCGGCGTTCGTCGATCGTGGAAATCACTCTGGGACCCCAAAAAAGTGAGTAGTAGTCCACAAAACGGGCATGAATCGGCCAAAACTGTGATTGTTGATGACCGACATGTAAGCGCACCTTAGGGTTCAATAACTATGGAAATCGCTTTGGGATCCCAAAACGGTGAGTAATAGTCCACGAAACGGGTCAGAATTGGCCAAAACTGTGAGGGTTGACGACGGGCACGTAAGCGCACCCCAGGGATCATCAATCATGGTAATCGCTCCGGGACCCCAAAACGATGAGTAACAGTGCGTAAAACGTACCAGAATCGGCCAAAATTGTGAGTGTTGATGACCGACACGTAAATGCACCCCATGTTCATCGATCGTGGAAATCACTTCAGGACCCCAAAACTGAGTAATAGTCCAAGAAACGACTCTTAACGACCAGCACGTAAGCACATCTTGGGGTTCGACAAGCATGGAAATCGCTTGGGGACTGCAAAGTGGTGAGTTATAGTCCATGAAAGAGCCCTGAATCGGTAAAACCTAGGGTTATTGATCAACCATACATAAACGCACCACGGGGTTCGTCAATCATGGAAATCGCTCAGGGACCCAAAATTAGTGAGTAATAGTCCATGAAACAGGCCAAAATCGGCCAAAACTGCAAATGTTGATGACCGACACATAAACACACTGGTGTTCGTCGGTCGTGGAAATCACTATGTGACCCCAAACCTGAGTAATAGTCCAAGAAACGGGCCAGAATCGGCCGAAACTGCGATTGTTGATGACCGACACGTAAGCGCACCTTGGGGTTCGACATCCAAGGAAATTGCTTTGGGACCCCAAAAAGGTGAGTAATAGTCCATGAAACGGGCCAGAATCGACCAAAACCATGAGTGTTGATGACCGACACTTAAACGCACCACGGGGTTTGTTAATTGTGGAAATCACTCCGGGACCCCAAAGCAGTCAGTAATAGTCCACGGAACGGGCCAGAACTGGCAAATACTATGAGAGTTGATGACCGACAAGTAAGCGCACCTTGGGGTTCAACAACTATGGAAATCGCTTCGTGACCGCAAAACGGTGAGTAATAGTCCATGAAACGGGCCAGAATCGTCAAAAACCGCGAGTGTTGATGTCTGACACGTAAACGCACCTCGGGGTTCGTTAATCATGGAAATCACTCTGGGACCCCAAAAAAGTGAGTAATAGTCCACAAAACGGGCCTGAATCAGCCAAAACTGTGATTGTTGATGACCGAAATGTAATCACACCTTAGGGCTCAGTAACTATGGAAATCGCTTTGGGATCCCAAAACGGTGAGTAATAGTCCACGAAACTGGTCAGAATTGGCCAAAACTGTGAGGGTTGACGACGGGCACGTAAACGCACCCCAGGGATCGTCAATCATGGTAATCGCTCCGGGACCCCAAAACATTGAGTAACAGTGCACAAAACGTACCAGAATCGGCAAAAAATGTGAGTGTTGATGACCGACACATAAACGCACCCCAGCATTCGTCGATTGTGGAAATCACTCTGGGACCCCAAAAAAGTGAGTAGTAGTCCACAAAACGGGCATGAATCGGCCAAAACTGTGATTGTTGATGACCAACATGTAAGCGCACCTTAGGGTTCAATAACTATGGAAATCGCTTTGGGATCCCAAAACGGTGAGTAATAGTCCACGAAACGGGTCAGAATTGGCCAAAACTGTGAGGGTTGACGACGGGCACGTAAGCGCACCCCAGGGATCATCAATCATGGTAATCGCTCCGGGACCCCAAAACGATGAGTAACAGTGCATAAAACGTACCAGAATCGGCCAAAATTGTGAGTGTTGATGACCGACACGTAAATGCACCCCATGTTCGTCGATCGTGGAAATCACTTCGGGACCCCAAAACTGAGTAATAGTCCAAGAAACGAGTCTTAACGACCAGCACGTAAGCACACATTTTGGGGTTCGACAAGCATGGAAATCGCTTGGGGACTGCAAAGTGGTGAGTTATAGTCCATGAAAGAGCCCTGAATCGGTAAAACCTAGGGTTATTGATCAACGATACATAAACGCACCACGGGGTTCGTCAATCATGGAAATCGCTCAGGGACCCAAAATTAGTGAGTAATAGTCCATGAAACAGGCCAAAATCGGCCAAAACTGCAAATGTTGATGACCGACACATAAACACACTGGTGTTCGTCGGTCGTGGAAATCACTATGTGACCCCAAACCTGAGTAATAGTCCAAGAAACGGGCCAGAATCGGCCGAAACTGCGATTGTTGATGACCGACACGTAAGCGCACCTTGGGGTTCGACATCCAAGGAAATTGCTTTGGGACCCCAAAAAGGTGAGTAATAGTCCATGAAACGGGCCAGAATCGACCAAAACCACGAGTGTTGATGACCGACACTTAAACGCACCACGGTGTTTGTTAATCGTGGAAATCACTCCGGGACCCCAAAGCAGTCAGTAATAGTCCACGAAACGGGCCAGAACTGGCAAATACTATGAGAGTTGATGACCGACACGTAAGCGCACCTTGGGGTTCAACAACTATGGAAATCGCTTCGTGACCGCAAAACGGTGAGTAATAGTCCATGAAACGGGCCAGAATTGTCAAAAACCGCGAGTGTTGATGTCTGACACGTAAACGCACCTCGGGGTTTGTTAATCATGGGAATCACTCTGGGACCCCAAAAAAGTGAGTAATAGTCCACAAAACGGGCCTGAATCAGCCAAAACTGTGACTGTTGATGACCGAAATGTAATCACACCTTAGGGCTCAGTAACTATGGAAATCGCTTTGGGATCCCAAAACGGTGAGTAATAGTCCACGAAACGGGTCAGAATTGGCCAAAACTGTGAGGGTTGACGACGGGCACGTAAACGCACCCCAGGGATCGTCAATCATGGTAATCGCTCCGGGACCCCAAAACATTGAGTAATAGTGCACAAAACGTACCAGAATCGGCAAAAAATGTGAGTGTTGATGACCGACACATAAACGCACCCCGGTGTTCGTCGATCGTGGAAATCACTCTGGGACCCCAAAAAAGTGAGTAGTAGTCCACAAAACGGGCCTGAATCGGCCAAAACTGTGATTGTTGATGACCGACATGTAAGCGCACCTTAGGGTTCAATAACTATGGAAATCGCTTTGGGATCCCAAAACGGTGAGTAATAGTCCACGAAATGGGTCAGAATTGGCCAAAACTGTGAGGGTTGACGACGGGCACGTAAGCGCACCCCAGGGATCATCAATCATGGTAATCGCTCCGGGACCCCAAAACAATGAGTAACAGTGCATAAAACGTACCAGAATCGGCCAAAATTGTGAGTGTTGATAACCGACACGTAAATGCACCCCATGTTCGTCGATCGTGGAAATCACTTCGGGACCCCAAAACTGAGTAATAGTCCAAGAAACGAGTCTTAACGACCAGCACGTAAGCACATCTTGGGGTTCGACAAGCATGGAAATCGCTTGGGGACTGCAAAGTGGTGAGTTATAGTCCATGAAAGAGCCCTGAATCGGTAAAACCTAGGGTTATTGATCAACGATACATAAACGCACCACGGGGTTCGTCAATCATGGAAATCGCTCAGGGACCCAAAATTAGTGAGTAATAGTCCATGAAACAGGCCAAAATCGGCCAAAACTGCAAATGTTGATGACCGACACATAAACACACTGGTGTTCGTCGGTCGTGGAAATCACTATGTGACCCCAAACCTGAGTAATAGTCCAAGAAACGGGCCAGAATCGGCCGAAACTGCGATTGTTGATGACCGACACGTAAGCGCACCTTGGGGTTCGACATCCAAGGAAATTGCTTTGGGACCCCAAAAAGGTGAGTAATAGTCCATGAAACGGGCCAGAATCGACCAAAACCACGAGTGTTGATGACCGACACTTAAACGCACCACGGGGTTTGTTAATCGTGGAAATCACTCCGGGACCCCAAAGCAGTCAGTAATAGTCCACGAAACGGGCCAGAACTGGCAAATACTATGAGAGTTGATGACCGACACGTAAGCGCACCTTGGGGTTCAACAACTATGGAAATCGCTTCGTGACCGCAAAACGGTGAGTAATAGTCCATGAAACGGGCCAGAATCGTCAAAAACCGCGAGTGTTGATGTCTGACACGTAAACGCACCTCGGGGTTCGTTAATCATGGAAATCACTCTGGGACCCCAAAAAAGTGAGTAATAGTCCACAAAACGGGCCTGAATCAGCCAAAACTGTGGCTGTTGATGACCGAAATGTAATCACACCTTAGGGCTCAGTAACTATGGAAATCGCTTTGGGATCCCAAAACGGTGAGTAATAGTCCACGAAACGGGTCAGAATTGGCCAAAACTGTGAGGGTTGACGACGGGCACGTAAACGCACCCCAGGGATCGTCAATCATGGTAATCACTCCGGGACCCCAAAACATTGAGTAACAGTGCACAAAACGTACCAGAATCGGCAAAAAATGTGAGTGTTGATGACCGACACATAAACGCACCCCGGTGTTCGTCGATCGTGGAAATCACTTCGGTACCCCAAAACTGAGTAATATTTCAAGAAACGGGCCAGAATCGGCCCAATCTGCGAGTCTTGACGACCAACACGTAAGCACATCTTGGGGTTCGACAAGCATGGAAATCACTTTGGGACTGCAAAACGGTGAGTTATAGTCCATGAAAGAGCCCTGAATCGGTAAAACCTAGGGTTATTGATCAATGATACATAAACGCACCACGGGGTTCGCCAATCATGGAAATCGCTCAGGGACCTGAAATCAGTGAGTAATAGTCCATGAAACGGGCCAAAATCGGCCAAAACTATAAATGTTGCTGACCGACGCATAAACACACCGATGTTTGTCGGTCGTGGAAATCACTACGTGACCCCAAAACTGAGTCATAGTCCAAGAAACGGGCCAGAATCGGCCGAAACTGCGATTGTTGATGACCGACACATATGCGCACCTTGGGGTTCGACATCCATGGAAATCGCTTTGGGACCCCAAAAATGTGAGTAATAGTCCATGAAACGGGCCAGAATCGACAAAAACCAGGACAGTTGATGACCGACACTTAAATGCACCACGGGGTTTGTTAATCGTGGAAATCACTCC
>NC_057807.1:1944161-1945296 GCF_018294505.1 Triticum aestivum
CACTCCGGGACCCGAAAACAGTCAGTAATAGTCCACGAAACGGGCCAGAATTGGCCAATACTATGAGAGTTGATGACCGACACGTAAGCGCACCTTGGGGTTCAACAACTATGGAAATCTCTTCGTGACCGCAAAACGGTGAGTAATAGTCCATGAAACATGCCAGAATCGACAAAAACTGCGAGTGTTGATGTGTGACACGTAAATGCACCCCGGGGTTCGTTATTCATGGAAATCACTCTGGGACCCCAAAAAAGTGAGTAATAGTCCACAAAACGGGCCTGAATCGGCCAAAACTGTGACTGTTGATGACTGACATGTAAGCGCACCTTAGGGTTCAATAACTATGGAAATCACTTTGGGATCCCAAAACGGTGAGTAATAGTCCACGAAACGGGTCAGAATTGGCCAAAATTGTGAGGGTTGACGACGGGCACGTAAACGCACCCCAGGGATCGTCAATCATGGTAATCGCTCCAGGACCCCAAAACGTTGAGTAACAGTGCACAAAACGTACCAGAATTGGCCAAAACTATGAGTGTCGATGACCGACACGTAAACGCACCCCGGCGTTCGTCGATCGTGGAAATCACTTCGGGACCCCAAAACTGAGTAATAGTCCAAGAAACGGGCCAGAGTCGGCCCAACCTACGCGTCTTGACGACCAGCACGTAAGCACATCTTGGGGTTCGACAAGCATGGAAATCGCTTTGGGACTGCAAAACGGTGAGTTATAGTCCATGAAAGAGCCCTGAATCGGTAAAACCTAGGGTTATTGATCAACGATACATAAACGCACCACGGGGTTCGTCAATCATGGAAATCGCTCAGGGACCCAAAATCAGTGAGTAATAGTCCATGAAACGGGCCAAATCGGCCAAAACTGCAAATGTTGATGACCGACACATAAATGCAGCGGTGTTCGTCGGTCGTGGAAATCACTACGTGACCCCAAAACTGAGTAATAAGAATCGGCCGAAACAGCGATTGTTGATGACCGACACGTAAGCGCACCTTGGGGTTGGACATCCATGGAAATCGCTTTGGGACCCCAAAAATGTGAGTAATAGTCCATGAAACGGGCCAGAATCGACAAAAACCAGGACTGTTGATGACCGACACTTAAATGCACCAC
>NC_057807.1:1945713-1949379 GCF_018294505.1 Triticum aestivum
CACTCCGGGACCCGAAAACAGTCAGTAATAGTCCACGAAACGGGCCAGAATTGGCCAATACTATGAGAGTTGATGACCGACACGTAAGCGCACCTTGGGGTTCAACAACTATGGAAATCTCTTCGTGACCGCAAAACGGTGAGTAATAGTCCATGAAACATGCCAGAATCGACAAAAACTGCGAGTGTTGATGTGTGACACGTAAATGCACCCCGGGGTTCGTTATTCATGGAAATCACTCTGGGACCCCAAAAAAGTGAGTAATAGTCCACAAAACGGGCCTGAATCGGCCAAAACTGTGACTGTTGATGACTGACATGTAAGCGCACCTTAGGGTTCAATAACTATGGAAATCACTTTGGGATCCCAAAACGGTGAGTAATAGTCCACGAAACGGGTCAGAATTGGCCAAAATTGTGAGGGTTGACGACGGGCACGTAAACGCACCCCAGGGATCGTCAATCATGGTAATCGCTCCAGGACCCCAAAACGTTGAGTAACAGTGCACAAAACGTACCAGAATTGGCCAAAACTATGAGTGTCGATGACCGACACGTAAACGCACCCCGGCGTTCGTCGATCGTGGAAATCACTTCGGGACCCCAAAACTGAGTAATAGTCCAAGAAACGGGCCAGAGTCGGCCCAACCTACGCGTCTTGACGACCAGCACGTAAGCACATCTTGGGGTTCGACAAGCATGGAAATCGCTTTGGGACTGCAAAACGGTGAGTTATAGTCCATGAAAGAGCCCTGAATCGGTAAAACCTAGGGTTATTGATCAACGATACATAAACGCACCACGGGGTTCGTCAATCATGGAAATCGCTCAGGGACCCAAAATCAGTGAGTAATAGTCCATGAAACGGGCCAAATCGGCCAAAACTGCAAATGTTGATGACCGACACATAAACGCAGCGGTGTTCGTCGGTTGTGGAAATCACTACGTGACCCCAAAACTGAGTAATAAGAATCGGCCGAAACAGCGATTGTTGATGACCGACACGTAAGCGCACCTTGGGGTTGGACATCCATGGAAATCGCTTTGGGACCCCAAAAATGTGAGTAATAGTCCATGAAACGGGCCAGAATCGACAAAAACCAGGACTGTTGATGACCGACACTTAAATGCACCACAGGGTTTGTTAATCGTGGAAATCACTCCGGGACCCGAAAACAGTCAGTAATAGTCCACGAAACGGGCCAGAATTGGCCAATACTATGAGAGTTGATGACCGACACGTAAGCGCACCTTGGGGTTCAACAACTATGGAAATCTCTTCGTGACCGCAAAACGGTGAGTAATAGTCCATGAAACATGCCAGAATCGACAAAAACTGCGAGTGTTGATGTGTGACACGTAAATGCACCCCGGGGTTCGTTATTCATGGAAATCACTCTGGGACCCCAAAAAAGTGAGTAATAGTCCACAAAACGGGCCTGAATCGGCCAAAACTGTGACTGTTGATGACTGACATGTAAGCGCACCTTAGGGTTCAATAACTATGGAAATCACTTTGGGATCCCAAAACGGTGAGTAATAGTCCACGAAACGGGTCAGAATTGGCCAAAATTGTGAGGGTTGACGACGGGGACGTAAACGCACCCCAGGGATCGTCAATCATGGTAATCGCTCCAGGACCCCAAAACGTTGAGTAACAGTGCACAAAACGTACCAGAATTGGCCAAAACTATGAGTGTTGATGACCGACACGTAAACGCACCCCGGCGTTCGTCGATCGTGGAAATCACTTCGGGACCCCAAAACTGAGTAATAGTCCAAGAAACGGGCCAGAGTCGGCCCAACCTACGCGTCTTGACGACCAGCACGTAAGCACATCTTGGGGTTCGACAAGCATGCAAATCGCTTTGGGACTGCAAAACGGTGAGTTATAGTCCATGAAAGAGCCCTGAATCGGTAAAACCTAGGGTTATTGATCAACGATACATAAACGCACCACGGGGTTCGTCAATCATGGAAATCGCTCAGGGACCCAAAATCAGTGAGTAATAGTCCATGAAACGGGCCAAATCGGCCAAAACTTCAAATGTTGATGACCGACACATAAACGCAGCGGTGTTCGTCGGTCGTGGAAATCACTACGTGACTCCAAAACTGAGTAATAAGAATCGGCCGAAACAGCTATTGTTGATGACTGACACGTAAGCGCACCTTGGGGTTGGACATCCATGGAAATCGCTTTGGGACCCCAAAAATGTGAGTAATAGTCCATGAAACGGGACAGAATCGACAAAAACCACGACTATTGATGACCGACACATAAACGCATCACGGGGTTTATTAATCGTGGAAATCACTTCGGGACCCCAAAACAGTCAGTAATAGTCCACGAAACGGGCCAGAATTGGCCAATACTATGAGAGTTGATGACCGACACGTAAGAGCACCTTGGGGTTCAACAACTATGGAAATCTCTTCGTGACCGCAAAACAGTGAGTAATAGTCCATGAAACGGGCCAGAATCGACAAAAACCGCGAGTGTTGATGTCTGACACGTAAACGCACCTCGGGGTTCGTTAATCATGGAAATCACTCTGGGACGCCAAAAAAGTGAGTAATCGTCCACAAAACGGGCCTGAATCAGCCAAAACTATGACTGTTGATGACCGAAATGTAATCACACCTTAGGGTTCAGTAACTATGGAAATCGCTTTGGGATCCGAAAACAGTGAGTAATAGTCCACGAAACAGGTCAAAATTGGCCAAACCTATGAGGGTTGACGACGGGCACGTAAACGCACCCCAGGGATCGTCAATCATGGTAATCGCTCCGGGACCCCAAAACGTTGAGTAACAGTGCACAAAACGTACCAGAATCGGCAAAAATTGTGAGTGTTCATGACCGACACATAAACGCACCCCGGTGTTCGTCGATCGTGGAAATCACTTCGGTACCCCAAAACTGAGTAATATTTCAAGAAACGGGCCAGAATCGGCCCAATCTGCGAGTCTTGACGACCAACACGTAAGCACATCTTGGGGTTCGACAAGCATGGAAATCGCTTTGGGACTGCAAAACGGTGAGTTATAGTCCATGAAAGAGCCCTGAATCGGTAAAACCTAGGGTTATTGATCAACGATACATAAACGCACCACGGGGTTCGCCAATCATGGAAATCGCTCAGGGACCTGAAATTAGTGAGTAATAGTCCATGAAACAGGCCAAAATCGGCCAAAACTGTACATGTTGATGACCGATGCATAAACACACCGATGTTTGTCGGTCGTGGAAATCACTACGTGACCCCAAAACTGAGTCATAGTCCAAGAAACGGGCCAGAATCGGCCGAAACTGCGATTGTTGATGACCGACACGTAAGCGCACCTTGGGGTTCGACATCCATGGAAATCGCTTTGGGACCCCAAAAATGTGAGTAATAGTCCATGAAACGGGCCAGAATCGACAAAAACCACGACTGTTGATGACCGACACTTAAATGCACCACGGGGTTTGTTAATCGTGGAAATCACTCCGGGACCCCAAAACAGTCAGTAATAGTCGACGAAACGGGCCAGAATTGGCCAATACTATGAGAGTTGATGACCGACACGTAAGCGCACCTTGGGGTTCAACAACTATGGAAATCTCTTCGTGACCGCAAAACGGTGAGTAATAGTCCATGAAACATGCCAGAATCGACAAAAA
>NC_057807.1:1950540-1961969 GCF_018294505.1 Triticum aestivum
GACTGTTGATGACCGACACTTAAATGCACCACGGGGTTTGTTAATCGTGGAAATCACTCCGGGACCTGAAAACAGTCAGTAATAGTCCACGAAACGGGCCAGAATTGGCCAATACTATGAGAGTTGATGACCGACACGTAAGCGCACCTTGGGGTTCAACAACTATGGAAATCTCTTCGTGACCGCAAAACGGTGAGTAATAGTCCATGAAACATGCCAGAATCAACAGAAACCGCGAGTATTGATGTGTGACACGTAAATGCACCCCGGGGTTCGTTATTCATGGAAATCACTCTGGGACCCCAAAAAAGTGAGTAATAGTCCACAAAACGGGCCTGAATCGGCCAAAACTGTGACTGTTGATGACTGACATGTAAGCGCACCTTAGGGTTCAATAACTATGGAAATCACTTTGGGATCCCAAAACGGTGAGTAATAGTCCACGAAACGGGTCAGAATTGGCCAAAATTGTGAGGGTTGACGACGGGCACGTAAACGCACCCCAGGGATCGTCAATCATGGTAATCGCTCCAGGACCCCAAAACGTTGAGTAACAGTGCACAAAACGTACCAGAATTGGCCAAAACTATGAGTGTTGATGACCGACACGTAAACGCACCCCGGCGTTCGTCGATCGTGGAAATCACTTCGGGACCCCAAAACTGAGTAATAGTCCAAGAAACGGGCCAGAGTCGGCCCAACCTACGCGTCTTGACGACCAGCACGTAAGCACATCTTGGGGTTCGACAAGCATGGAAGTCGCTTTGGGACTGCAAAACGGTGAGTTATAGTCCATGAAAGAGCCCTGAATCGGTAAAACCTAGGGTTATTGATCAACGATACATAAACGCACCACGGGGTTCGTCAATCATGGAAATCGCTCAGGGACCCAAAATCAGTGAGTAATAGTCCATGAAACGGGCCAAATCGGCCAAAACTTCAAATGTTGATGACCGACACATAAACGCAGCGGTGTTCGTCGGTCGTGGAAATCACTACGTGACCCCAACACTGAGTAATAAGAATCGGCCGAAACAGCTATTGTTGATGACTGACACGTAAGCGCACCTTGGGGTTGGACATCCATGGAAATCGCTTTGGGACCCCAAAAATGTGAGTAATAGTCAATGAAACGGGACAGAATCGACAAAAACCACGACTATTGATGACCGACACATAAACGCATCACGGGGTTTATTAATCGTGGAAATCACTTCGGGACCCCAAAACAGTCAGTAATAGTCCACGAAACGGGCCAGAATTGGCCAATACTATGAGAGTTGATGACCGACACGTAAGAGCACCTTGGGGTTCAACAACTATGGAAATCTCTTCGTGACCGCAAAACAGTGAGTAATAGTCCATGAAACGGGCCAGAATCGACAAAAACCGCGAGTGTTGATGTCTGACACGTAAACGCACCTCGGGGTTCGTTAATCATGGAAATCACTCTGGGACGCCAAAAAAGTGAGTAATCGTCCACAAAACGGGCCTGAATCAGCCAAAACTGTGACTGTTGATGACCGAAATGTAATCACACCTTAGGGTTCAGTAACTATGGAAATCGCTTTGGGATCCCAAAACAGTGAGTAATAGTCCACGAAACGGGTCAGAATTGGCCAAACCTATGAGGGTTGACGACGGGCACGTAAACGCACCCCAGGGATCGTCAATCATGGTAATCGCTCCGGGACCCCAAAACGTTGAGTAACAGTGCACAAAACGTACCAGAATCGGCAAAAATTGTGAGTGTTCATGACCGACACATAAACGCACCCCGGTGTTCGTCGATCGTGGAAATCACTTCGGTACCCCAAAACTGAGTAATATTTCAAGAAACGGGCCAGAATCGGCCCAATCTGCGAGTCTTGACGACCAACACGTAAGCACATCTTGGGGTTCGACAAGCATGGAAATCGCTTTGGGACTGCAAAACGGTGAGTTATAGTCCATGAAAGAGCCCTGAATCGGTAAAACCTAGGGTTATTGATCAACGATACATAAACGCACCACGGGGTTCGCCAATCATGGAAATCGCTCAGGGACCTGAAATTAGTGAGTAATAGTCCATGAAACGGGCCAAAATCGGCCAAAACTGTAAATGTTGATGACCGATGCATAAACACACCGATGTTTGTCGGTCGTGGAAATCACTACGTGACCCCAAAACTGAGTCATAGTCCAAGAAACGGGCCAGAATCGGCCGAAACTGCGATTGTTGATGACCGACACGTAAGCGCACCTTGGGGTTCGACATCCATGGAAATCGCTTTGGGACCCCAAAAATGTGAGTAATAGTCCATGAAACGGGCTAGAATCGACAAAAACCACGACTTTTGATGACCGACACTTAAATGCACCACGGGGTTTGTTAATCGTGGAAATCACTCCGGGACCCCAAAACAGTCAGTAATAGTCGACGAAACGGGCCAGAATTGGCCAATACTATGAGAGTTGATGACCGAGACGTAAGCGCACCTTGGGGTTCAACAACTATGGAAATCTCTTCGTGACCGCAAAACGGTGAGTAATAGTCCATGAAACATGCCAGAATCGACAAAAATCGCGAGTGTTGATGTCTGACACGTAAATGCACCCCGGGGTTCGTTATTCATGGAAATCACTCCGGGACCCCAAAAAAGTGAGTAATTGTCCACAAAACGGGCCTGAATCGGCCAAAACTGTGACTGTTGATGACCGACATGTAAGCGCACCTTAGGGTTCAACAACTATGGAAATCGCTTTGGGATCCCAAAACGGTGAGTAATAGTCCACGAAACGGGTCAGAATTGGCCAAAACTGTGAGGGTTGACGACGGGCACGTAAACGCACCCCAGGGATCGTCAATCATGGTAATCGCTCCGGGACCCCAAAACGTTGAGTAACAGTGCACAAAACGTACCAGAATCGGCAAAAAATGTGAGTGTTGATGACCGACACATAAACGCACCCCGGTGTTCGTCAATCGTGGAAATCACTTCGGTACCCCAAAACTGAGTAATATTTCAAGAAACGGGCTAGAATCGGCCCAATCTGCGAGTCTTGACGACCAACACGTAAGCACATCTTGGGGTTCGACAAGCATGGAAATCGCTTTGGGACTGCAAAACGGTGAGTTATAGTCCATGAAAGAGCCCTGAATCGGTAAAACCTAGGGTTATTGATCAACGATACATAAACGCACCACGGGGTTCGCCAATCATGGAAATCGCTCAGGGACCTGAAATCAGTGAGTAATAGTCCATGAAACGGGCCAAAATCGGCCAAAACTGGAAATGTTGATGACCGACGCATAAACACACCGATGTTCGTCGGTCGTGGAAATCACTACGTGACCCCAAAACTGAGTCATAGTCCAAGAAACGGGCCAGAATCAACCGAAACTGCGATTGTTGATGACCGACACGTAAGCGCACCTTGGGGTTCGACATCCATGGAAATCGCTTTGGGACCCAAAAAATGTGAGTAATAGTCCATGAAACGGGCCAGAATCGACAAAAACCAGGACTGTTGATGACCGACACTTAAATGCACCACGGGGTTTGTCAATCGTGGAAATCACGCCGGGACCCGAAAACAGTCAGTAATAGTCGACGAAACGGGCCAGAATTGGCCAATACTATGAGAGTTGATGACCGACACGTAAGCGCACCTTGGGGTTCAACAACTATGGAAATCTCTTCGTGACCGCAAAACGGTGAGTAATAGTCCATGAAACATGCCAGAATCGACAAAAACCGCGAGTGTTGATGTCTGACACGTAAATGCACCCCGGGGTTCGTTATTCATGGAAATCACTCCGGGACCCCAAAAAAGTGAGTAATAGTCCACAAAACGGGCCTGAATCGGCCAAAACTGTGACTGTTGATTACCGACATGTAAGCGCACCTTAGGGTTCAATAACTATGGAAATCGCTTTGGGATCCCAAAACGGTGAGTAATAGTCCACGAAACGCGTCAGAATTGGCCAAAATTGTGAGGGCTGACGACGGGCACGTAAACGCACCCCAGGGATCGTCAATCATGGTAATCGCTCCGGGACCCCAAAACGTTGAGTAACAGTGCACAAAACGTACCAGAATCGGCAAAAATTGTGAGTGTTGATGACCGACACATAAACGCACCCCGGTGTTCGTCAATCGTGGAAATCACTTCGGTACCCCAAAACTGAGTAATATTTCAAGAAACGGGCCAGAATCGGCCCAATCTGCGAGTCTCGACGACCAACACGTAAGCACATCTTGGGGTTCGAGAAGCATGGAAATCGCTTTGGGACTGCAAAACGGTGAGTTATAGTCCATGAAAGAGCCCTGAATCGGTAAAACCTAGGGTTATTGATCAACGATACATAAACGCACCACGGGGTTCGCCAATCATGGAAATCGCTCAGGGACGTGAAATCAGTGAGTAATAGTCCATGAAACGGGCCAAAATCGGCCAAAACTGGAAATGTTGATGACCGACGCATAAACACACCGATGTTCGTCGGTCGTGGAAATCACTACGTGACCTCAAAACTGAGTCATAGTCCAAGAAACGGGCCAGAATCAACCGAAACTGCGATTGTTGATGACCGACACGTAAGCGCACCTTGGGGTTCGACATCCATGGAAATCGCTTTGGGACCCAAAAAATGTGAGTAATAGTCCATGAAACGGGCCAGAATCGACAAAAACCAGGACTGTTGATGACCGACACTTAAATGCACCACGGGGTTTGTTAATCGTGGAAATCACTCCGGGACCCGAAAACAGTCAGTAATAGTCGACGAAACGGGCCAGAATTGGCCAATACTATGAGAGTTGATGACCGACACGTAAGCGCACCTTGGGGTTCAACAACTATGGAAATCTCTTCGTGACCGCAAAACGGTGAGTAATAGTCCATGAAACATGCCAGAATCGACAAAAACCGCGAGTGTTGATGTCTGACACGTAAATGCACCCCGGGGTTCGTTATTCATGGAAATCACTCCGGGACCCCAAAAAAGTGAGTAATAGTCCACAAAACGGGCCTGAATTGGCCAAAACTGTGACTGTTGATGACGGACATGTAAGCGCACCTTAGGGTTCAATAACTATGGAAATCGCTTTGGGATCCCAAAACGGTGAGTAATAGTCCACGAAACGCGTCAGAATTGGCCAAAATTGTGAGGGTTGACGACGGGCACGTAAACGCACCCCAGGGATCGTCAAACATGGTAATCGCTCCGGGACCCCAAAACGTTGAGTAACAGTGCACAAAACGTACCAGAATCGGCAAAAATTGTGAGTGTTGATGACCGACACATAAACGCACCCCGGTGTTCGTCAATCGTGGAAATCACTTCGGTACCCCAAAACTGAGTAATATTTCAAGAAACGGGCCAGAATCGGCCCAATCTGCGAGTCTCGACGACCAACACGTAAGCACATCTTGGGGTTCGAGAAGCATGGAAATCGCTTTGGGACTGCAAAACGGTGAGTTATAGTCCATGAAAGAGCCCTGAATCGGTAAAACCTAGGGTTATTGATCAACGATACATAAACGCACCACGGGGTTCGCCAATCATGGAAATCGCTCAGGGACGTGAAATCAGTGAGTAATAGTCCATGAAACGGGCCAAAATCGGCCAAAACTGGAAATGTTGATGACCGACGCATAAACACACCGATGTTCGTCGGTCGTGGAAATCACTACGTGACCCCAAAACTGAGTCATAGTCCAAGAAACGGGCCAGAATCGACCGAAACTGCGATTGTTGATGACCGACATGTAAGCGCACCTTGGGGTTCGACATCCATGGAAATCGCTTTGGGACCCAAAAAATGTGAGTAATAGTCCATGAAACGGGCCAGAATCGACAAAAACCAGGACTGTTGATGACCGACACTTAAATGCACCACGGGGTTTGTTAATCGTGGAAATCACTCCGGGACCCGAAAACAGTCAGTAATAGTCGACGAAACGGGCCAGAATTGGCCAATACTATGAGAGTTGATGACCGACACTTAAGCGCACCTTGGGGTTCAACAACTATGGAAATCTCTTCGTGACCGCAAAACGGTGAGTAATAGTCCATGAAACATGCCAGAATCGACAAAAACCGCGAGTGTTGATGTCTGACACGTAAATGCACCCCGGGGTTCGTTATTCATGGAAATCACTCCGGGACCCCAAAAAAGTGAGTAATAGTCCACAAAACGGGCCTGAATCGGCCAAAACTGTGACTGTTGATGACCGACATGTAAGCGCACCTTAGGGTTCAATAACTATGGAAATCGCTTTGGGATCCCAAAACGGTGAGTAATAGTCCACGAAACGCGTCAGAATTGGCCAAAATTGTGAGGGTTGACGACGGGCACGTAAACGCACCCCAGGGATCGTCAATCATGGTAATCGCTCCGGGACCCCAAAACGTTGAGTAACAGTGCACAAAACGTACCAGAATCGGCAAAAATTGTGAGTGTTGATGACCGACACGTAAACGCACCCCGGTGTCCGTCGATCGTGGAAATCACTTTGGGATCCCAAAACTGAGTAATATTTCAAGAAACGGGCCAGAATCGGCCCAATCTGCGAGTCTCGACGACCAACACGTAAGCACATCTTGGGGTTCGACAAGCATGGAAATCGCTTTGGGACTGCAAAACGGTGAGTTATAGTCCATGAAAGAGCCCTGAATCGGTAAAACCTAGGGTTATTGATCAACGATACATAAACACACCACGGGGTTCGCCAATCATGGAAATCGCTCAGGGACCTGAAATCAGTGAGTAATAGTCCATGAAACGGGCCAAAATCGGCCAAAACTGGAAATGTTGATGACCGACGCATAAACACACCGATGTTCGTCGGTCGTGGAAATCACTACGTGACCCCAAAACTGAGTCATAGTCCAAGAAACGGGCCAGAATCGACCGAAACTGCGATTGTTGATGACCGACACTTAAGCGCACCTTGGGGTTCGACATCCATGGAAATCGCTTTGGGACCCAAAAAATGTGAGTAATAGTCCATGAAACGGGCCAGAATCGACAAAAACCAGGACTGTTGATGACCGACACTTAAATGCACCACGGGGTTTGTTAATCGTGGAAATCACTCCGGGACCTGAAAACAGTCAGTAATAGTCCACGAAACGGGCCAGAATTGGCCACTACTATGAGAGTTGATGACCGACACGTAAGCGCACCTTGGGGTTCAACAACTATGGAAATCTCTTCGTGACCGCAAAACGGTGAGTAATAGTCCATGAAACATGCCAGAATCGACAGAAACCGCGAGTATTGATGTGTGACACGTAAATGCACCCCGGGGTTCGTTATTCATGGAAATCACTCTGGGACCCCAAAAAAGTGAGTAATAGTCCACAAAACGGGCCTGAATCGGCCAAAACTGTGACTGTTGATGACTGACATGTAAGCGCACCTTAGGGTTCAATAACTATGGAAATCACTTTGGGATCCCAAAACGGTGAGTAATAGTCCACGAAACGGGTCAGAATTGGCCAAAATTGTGAGGGTTGACGACGGGCACGTAAACGCACCCCAGGGATCGTCAATCATGGTAATCGCTCCAGGACCCCAAAACGTTGAGTAACAGTGCACAAAACATACCAGAATTGGCCAAAACTATGAGTGTTGATGACCGACACGTAAACGCACCCCGGCGTTCGTCGATCGTGGAAATCACTTCGGGATCCCAAAACTGAGTAATAGTCCAAGAAACGGGCCAGAGTCGGCCCAACCTACGCGTCTTGACGACCAGCACGTAAGCACATCTTGGGGTTCGACAAGCATGGAAATCGCTTTGGGACTGCAAAACGGTGAGTTATAGTCCATGAAAGAGCCCTGAATCGGTAAAACCTAGGGTTATTGATCAACAATACATAAACGCACCACGGGGTTCGTCAATCATGGAAATCGCTCAGGGACCCAAAATCAGTGAGTAATAGTCCATGAAACGGGCCAAATCGGCCAAAACTTCAAATGTTGATGACCGACACATAAACGCAGCGGTGTTCGTCGGTCGTGGAAATCACTACGTGACCCCAAAACTTAGTAATAAGAATCGGCCGAAACAGCTATTGTTGATGACCGACACGTAAGCGCACCTTGGGGTTGGACATCCATGGAAATCGCTTTGGGACCCCAAAAATGTGAGTAATAGTCCATGAAACGGGACAGAATCGACAAAAACCACGACTATTGATGACCGACACATAAACGCATCACGGGGTTTATTAATCGTGGAAATCACTTCGGGACCCCAAAACAGTCAGTAATAGTCCACGAAACGGGCCATAATTGGCCAATACTATGAGAGTTGATGACCGACACGTAAGAGCACCTTGGGGTTCAACAACTATGGAAATCTCTTCGTGACCGCAAAACAGTGAGTAATAGTCCATGAAACGGGCCAGAATCGACAAAAACCGCGAGTGTTGATGTCTGACACGTAAACGCACCTCGGGGTTCGTTAATCATGGAAATCACTCTGGGACGCCAAAAAAGTGAGTAATCGTCCACAAAACGGGCCTGAATCAGCCAAAACTGTGACTGTTGATGACCGAAATGTAATCACACCTTAGTGTTCAGTAACTATGGAAATCGCTTTGGGATCCCAAAACAGTGAGTAATAGTCCACGAAACGGGTCAGAATTGGCCAAAACTATGAGGGTTGACGATGGGCACGTAAACGCACCCCAGGGATCGTCAATCATGGTAATCGCTCCGGGACCCCAAAACGTTGAGTAACAGTGCACAAAACGTACCAGAATCGGCAAAAATTGTGAGTGTTCATGACCGACACATAAACGCACCCCGGTGTTCGTCGATCGTGGAAATCACTTCGGTACCCCAAAACTGAGTAATATTTCAAGAAACGGGCCAGAATCGGCCCAATCTGCGAGTCTTGACGACCAACACGTAAGCACATCTTGGGGTTCGACAAGCATGGAAATCGCTTTGGGACTGCAAAACGGTGAGTTATAGTCCATGAAAGAGCCCTAAATCGGTAAAACCTAGGGTTATTGATCAACGATACATAAACGCACCACGGGGTTCGCCAATCATGGAAATCGCTCAGGGACCTGAAATCAGTGAGTAATAGTCCATGAAACGGGCCAAAATCGGCCAAAACTGTAAATGTTGATGACCGATGCATAAACACACCGATGTTCGTCGGTCGTGGAAATCACTACGTGACCCCAAAACTGAGTCATAGTCCAAGAAACGGGCCAGAATCGGCCGAAACTGCGATTGTTGATGACCGACACGTAAGCGCACCTTGGGGTTCGACATCCATGGAAATCGCTTTGGGACCCCAAAAATGTGAGTAATAGTCCATGAAACGGGCCAGAATCGACAAAAACCACGACTGTTGATGACCGACACTTAAATGCACCACGGGGTTTGTTAATCGTGGAAATCACTCCGGGACCTGAAAACAGTCAGTAATAGTCCACGAAACGGGCCAGAATTGGCCAATACTATGAGAGTTGATGACCGACACGTAAGCGCACCTTGGGGTTCAACAACTATGGAAATCTCTTCGTGACCGCAAAACGGTGAGTAATAGTCCATGAAACATGCCAGAATCAACAGAAACCGCGAGTATTGATGTGTGACACGTAAATGCACCCCGGGGTTCGTTATTCATGGAAATCACTCTGGGACCCCAAAAAAGTGAGTAATAGTCCACAAAACGGGCCTGAATCGGCCAAAACTGTGACTGTTGATGACTGACATGTAAGCGCACCTTAGGGTTCAATAACTATGGAAATCACTTTGGGATCCCAAAACGGTGAGTAATAGTCCACGAAACGGGTCAGAATTGGCCAAAATTGTGAGGGTTGACGACGGGCACGTAAACGCACCCCAGGGATCGTCAATCATGGTAATCGCTCCAGGACCCCAAAACGTTGAGTAACAGTGCACAAAACGTACCAGAATTGGCCAAAACTATGAGTGTTGATGACCGACACGTAAACGCACCCCGGCGTTCGTCGATCGTGGAAATCACTTCGGGATCCCAAAACTGAGTAATAGTCCAAGAAATGGGCCAGAGTCGGCCCAACCTACGCGTCTTGACGACCAGCACGTAAGCACATCTTGGGGTTCGACAAGCATGGAAATCGCTTTGGGACTGCAAAACGGTGAGTTATAGTCCATGAAAGAGCCCTGAATCGGTAAAACCTAGGGTTATTGATCAACAATACATAAACGCACCACGGGGTTCGTCAATCATGGAAATCGCTCAGGGACCCAAAATCAGTGAGTAATAGTCCATGAAACGGGCCAAATCGGCCAAAACTTCAAATGTTGATGACCGACACATAAACGCAGCGGTGTTCGTCGGTCGTGGAAATCACTACGTGACCCCAAAACTTAGTAATAAGAATCGGCCGAAACAGCTATTGTTGATGACCGACACGTAAGCGCACCTTGGGGTTGGACATCCATGGAAATCGCTTTGGGACCCCAAAAATGTGAGTAATAGTCCATGAAACGGGACAGAATCGACAAAAACCACGACTATTGATGACCGACACATAAACGCATCACGGGGTTTATTAATCGTGGAAATCACTTCGGGACCCCAAAACAGTCAGTAATAGTCCACGAAACGGGCCATAATTGGCCAATACTATGAGAGTTGATGACCGACACGTAAGAGCACCTTGGGGTTCAACAACTATGGAAATCTCTTCGTGACCGCAAAACAGTGAGTAATAGTCCATGAAACGGGCCAGAATCGACAAAAACCGCGAGTGTTGATGTCTGACACGTAAACGCACCTCGGGGTTCGTTAATCATGGAAATCACTCTGGGACGCCAAAAAAGTGAGTAATCGTCCACAAAACGGGCCTGAATCAGCCAAAACTGTGACTGTTGATGACCGAAATGTAATCACACCTTAGTGTTCAGTAACTATGGAAATCGCTTTGGGATCCCAAAACAGTGAGTAATAGTCCACGAAACGGGTCAGAATTGGCCAAAACTATGAGGGTTGACGATGGGCACGTAAACGCACCCCAGGGATCGTCAATCATGGTAATCGCTCCGGGACCCCAAAACGTTGAGTAACAGTGCACAAAACGTACCAGAATCGGCAAAAATTGTGAGTGTTCATGACCGACACATAAACGCACCCCGGTGTTCGTCGATCGTGGAAATCACTTCGGTACCCCAAAACTGAGTAATATTTCAAGAAACGGGCCAGAATCGGCCCAATCTGCGAGTCTTGACGACCAACACGTAAGCACATCTTGGGGTTCGACAAGCATGGAAATCGCTTTGGGACTGCAAAACGGTGAGTTATAGTCCATGAAAGAGCCCTAAATCGGTAAAACCTAGGGTTATTGATCAACGATACATAAACGCACCACGGGGTTCGCCAATCATGGAAATCGCTCAGGGACCTGAAATCAGTGAGTAATAGTCCAT
>NC_057807.1:1964087-1976385 GCF_018294505.1 Triticum aestivum
TAATAGTCCAAGAAACGGGCCAGAGTCGGCCCAACCTACGCGTCTTGACGACCAGCACGTAAGCACATCTTGGGGTTCGACAAGCATGGAAATCGCTTTGGGACTGCAAAACGGTGAGTTATAGTCCATGAAAGAGCCCTGAATCGGTAAAACCTAGGGTTATTGATCAACAATACATAAACGCACCACGGGGTTCGTCAATCATGGAAATCGCTCAGGGACCCAAAATCAGTGAGTAATAGTCCATGAAACGGGCCAAATCGGCCAAAACTTCAAATGTTGATGACCGACACATAAACGCAGCGGTGTTCGTCGGTCGTGGAAATCACTACGTGACCCCAAAACTTAGTAATAAGAATCGGCCGAAACAGCTATTGTTGATGACCGACACGTAAGCGCACCTTGGGGTTGGACATCCATGGAAATCGCTTTGGGACCCCAAAAAAGTGAGTAATAGTCCATGAAACGGGATAGAATCGACAAAAACCACGACTATTGATGACCGACACATAAACGCATCACGGGGTTTATTAATCGTGGAAATCACTTCGGGACCCCAAAACAGTCAGTAATAGTCCACGAAACGGGCCAGAATTGGCCAATACTATGAGAGTTGATGACCGACACGTAAGAGCACCTTGGGGTTCAACAACTATGGAAATCTCTTCGTGACCGCAAAACAGTGAGTAATAGTCCATGAAACGGGCCAGAATCGACAAAAACCGCGAGTGTTGATGTTTGACACGTAAACGCACCTCGGGGTTCGTTAATCATGGAAATCACTCTGGGACGCCAAAAAAGTGAGTAATCGTCCACAAAACGGGCCTGAATCAGCCAAAACGGTGACTGTTGATGACCGAAATGTAATCACACCTTAGTGCTCAGAACTATGGAAATCGCTTTGGGATCCCAAAACAGTGAGTAATAGTCCACGAAACGGGTCAGAATTGGCCAAAACTATGAGGGTTGACGACGGGCACGTAAACGCACCCCAGGGATCGTCAATCATGGTAATCGCTCCGGGACCCCAAAACGTTGAGTAACAGTGCACAAAACGTACCAGAATCGGCAAAAATTGTGAGTGTTCATGACCGACACATAAACGCACCCCGGTGTTCATCGATCGTGGAAATCACTTCGGTACCCCAAAACTGAGTAATATTTCAAGAAACGGGCCAGAATCGGCCCAATCTGCGAGTCTTGACGACCAACACGTAAGCACATCTTGGGGTTCGACAAGCATGGAAATCGCTTTGGGACTGCAAAACGGTGAGTTATAGTCCATGAAAGAGCCCTAAATAGGTAAAACCAAGGGTTATTGATCAACGATACATAAACGCACCACGGGGTTCGCCAATCATGGAAATCGCTCAGGGACCTGAAATCAGTGAGTAATAGTCCATGAAACGGGCCAAAATCGGCCAAAACTGTAAATGTTGATGACCGATGCATAAACACACCGATGTTCGTCGGTCGTGGAAATCACTACGTGACCCCAAAACTGAGTCATAGTCCAAGAAACGGGCCAGAATCGGCCGAAACTGCGATTGTTGATGACCGACACGTAAGCGCACCTTGGGGTTCGACATCCATGGAAATCTCTTTGGGACCCAAAAAATGTGAGTAATAGTCCATGAAACGGGCCAGAATCGACAAAAACCAGGACTGTTGATGACCGACACTTAAATGCACCACGGGGTTTGTTAATCGTGGAAATCACTCCGGGACCTGAAAACAGTCAGTAATAGTCCACGAAACGGGCCAGAATTGGCCAATACTATGAGAGTTGATGACCGACACGTAAGCGCACCTTGGGGTTCAACAACTATGGAAATCTCTTCGTGACCGCAAAACGGTGAGTAATAGTCCATGAAACATGCCAGAATCGACAGAAACCGCGAGTATTGATGTGTGACACGTAAATGCACCCCGGGGTTCGTTATTCATGGAAATCACTCTGGGACCCCAAAAAAGTGAGTAATAGTCCACAAAACGGGCCTGAATCGGCCAAAACTGTGACTGTTGATGACTGACATGTAAGCGCACCTTAGGGTTCAATAACTATGGAAATCACTTTGGGATCCCAAAACGGTGAGTAATAGTCCACGAAACGGGTCAGAATTGGCCAAAATTGTGAGGGTTGACGACGGGCACGTAAACGCACCCCAGGGATCGTCAATCATGGTAATCGCTCCAGGACCCCAAAACGTTGAGTAACAGTGCACAAAACGTACCAGAATTGGCCAAAACTATGAGTGTTGATGACCGACACGTAAACGCACCCCGGCGTTCGTCGATCATGGAAATCACTTCGGGATCCCAAAACTGAGTAATAGTCCAAGAAACGGGCCAGAGTCGGCCCAACCTACGCGTCTTGACGACCAGCACGTAAGCACATCTTGGGGTTCGACAAGCATGGAAATCGCTTTGGGACTGCAAAACGGTGAGTTATAGTCCATGAAAGAGCCCTGAATCGGTAAAACCTAGGGTTATTGATCAACAATACATAAACGCACCACGGGGTTCGTCAATCATGGAAATCGCTCAGGGACCCAAAATCAGTGAGTAATAGTCCATGAAACGGGCCAAATCGGCCAAAACTTCAAATGTTGATGACCGACACATAAACGCAGCGGTGTTCGTCGGTCGTGGAAATCACTACGTGACCCCAAAACTGAGTAATAAGAATCGGCCGAAACAGCTGTTGTTGATGACCGACACGTAAGCGCACCTTGGGGTTGGACATCCATGGAAATCGCTTTGGGACCCCAAAAATGTGAGTAATAGTCCATGAAACGGGATAGAATCGACAAAAACCACGACTATTGATGACCGACACATAAACGCATCACGGGGTTTATTAATCGTGGAAATCACTTCGGGACCCCAAAACAGTCAGTAATAGTCCACGAAACGGGCCAGAATTGGCCAATACTATGAGAGTTGATGACCGACACGTAAGAGCACCTTGGGGTTCAACAACTATGGAAATCTCTTCGTGACCGCAAAACAGTGAGTAATAGTCCATGAAACGGGCCAGAATCGACAAAAACCGCGAGTGTTGATGTCTGACACGTAAACGCACCTCGGGGTTCGTTAATCATGGAAATCACTCTGGGACGCCAAAAAAGTGAGTAATCGTCCACAAAACGGGCCTGAATCAGCCAAAACTGTGACTGTTGATGACCGAAATGTAATCACACCTTAGTGTTCAGTAACTATGGAAATCGCTTTGGGATCCCAAAACAGTGAGTAATAGTCCACGAAACGGGTCAGAATTGGCCAAAACTATGAGGGTTGACGACGGGCACGTAAACGCACCCCAGGGATCGTCAATCATGGTAATCGCTCCGCGACCCCAAAACGTTGAGTAACAGTGCACAAAACGTACCAGAATCGGCAAAAATTGTGAGTGTTCATGACCGACACATAAACGCACCCCGGTGTTCGTCGATCGTGGAAATCACTTCGGTACCCCAAAACTGAGTAATATTTCAAGAAACGGGCCAGAATCGGCCCAATCTGCGAGTCTTGACGACCAACACGTAAGCACATCTTGGGGTTCGACAAGCATGGAAATCGCTTTGGGACTGCAAAACGGTGAGTTATAGTCCATGAAAGAGCCCTAAATCGGTAAAACCTAGGGTTATTGATCAACGATACATAAACGCACCACGGGGTTCGCCAATCATGGAAATCGCTCAGGGACCTGAAATCAGTGAGTAATAGTCCATCAAACGGGCCAAAATCGGCCAAAACTGTAAATGTTGATAACCGATGCATAAACACACCGATGTTCGTCGGTCGTGGAAATCACTACGTGACCCCAAAACTGAGTCATAGTCCAAGAAACGGGCCAGAATCGGCCGAAACTGCGATTGTTGATGACCGACACGTAAGCGCACCTTGGGGTTCGACATCCATGGAAATCGCTTTGGGACCCCAAAAATGTGAGTAATAGTCCATGAAACGGGCCAGAATCGACAAAAACCACGACTGTTGATGACCGACACTTAAATGCACCACGGGGTTTGTTAATCGTGGAAATCACTCCGGGACCCCAAAACAGTCAGTAATAGTCGACGAAACGGGCCAGAATTGGCCAATACTATGAGAGTTGATGACCGACACGTAAGCGCACCTTGGGGTTCAACAACTATGGAAATCTCTTCGTGACCGCAAAACGGTGAGTAATAGTCCATGAAACATGCCAGAATCGACAAAAACCGCGAGTGTTGATGTCTGACACGTAAATGCACCCCGGGGTTCGTTATTCATGGAAATCACTCCGGGACCCCAAAAAAGTGAGTAATAGTCCACAAAACGGGCCTGAATCGGCCAAAACTGTGACTGTTGATGACCGACATGTAAGCACACCTTAGGGTTCAATAACTATGGAAATCGCTTTGGGATCCCAAAACGGTGAGTAATAGTCCACGAAACGCGTCAGAATTGGCCAAAATTGTGAGGGTTGACGACGGGCACGTAAACGCACCCCAGGGATCGTCAATCATGGTAATCGCTCCAGCACCCCAAAACATTGAGTAACAGTGCACAAAACGTACCAGAATTAGCCAAAACTGTGAGTGTTGATGACCGACACGTAAACGCACCCCGGCGTTCGTCGATCGTGGAAATCATTTCGGGACCCCAAAACTGAGTAATAGTCCAAGAAACGGGCCAGAATCGGCCCAACCTACGCGTCTTGACGACCAGCACGTAAGCACATCTTGGGGTTCGACAAGCATGGAAATTGCTTTGGGACTGCAAAACGGTGAGTTATAGTCCATGAAAGAGCCCTGAATCGACAAAACCTAGGGTTATTGATCAACGATACATAAACGCACCACGGGGTTCGTCAATCATGGAAATCGCTCAGGGACCCAAAATCAGTGAGTAATAGTCCATGAAAGGGGCCAAATCGGCCAAAACTGCAAATGTTGATGACCGACACATAAACGCAGCGGTGTTCGTCGGTCGTGGAAATCACTACGTGACCCAAAACTGAGTAATAGTCCAAGAAACAGGCCAGAATCGGCCGAAACTGCGATTGTTGATGACCGACACGTAAGCGCACCTTGGGGTTGGACATCCATGGAAATCGCTTTGGGACCCCAAAAATGTGAGTAATAGTCCATGAAACGGGACAGAATCGACAAAAACCACGACTGTTGATGACCGACACATAAACGCATCACGGGGTTTGTTAATCGTGGAAATCACTTCGGGACCCCAAAACAGTCAGCAATAGTCCACGAAACGGGCGAGAATTGGCCAATACTATGAGAGTTGATGACCGACACGTAAGCGCACCTTGGGGTTCAACAACTATGGAAATCTCTTCGTGACCGCAAAACAGTGAATAATAGTCCATGAAACGGGCCAGAATCGACAAAGACCGCGAGTGTTGATGTCTGACACGTAAATGTACCCCGGGGTTCGTTATTCATCGAAGTCACTCTGGGACCCCAAAAAACTGAGTAATAGTCCACAAAACGGGCCTGAATCGGCCAAAACTGTGACTGTTGATGAGCGACATGTAAGCGCACCTTAGGGTTCAATAACTATGGAAATCGCTTTGGGATCGCAAAACGGTGAGTAATAGTACACGAAATGGGTCAGAATTGGCCAAAACTGTGAGGGTTGACGACGGGCACGTAAACGCACCCCAGGGATCGTCAATCATGGTAATCGCTTCGGGACCCCAAAACGATGAGTAATACTGCACAAAACGTACTAGAATCGGCCAAAACTGTGAGAGTTGATGACCGACACATAAACGCACCCCGGTGTTCGTCGATCGTGGAAATCACTTCGGTACCCCAAAACTGAGTAATATTTCAAGAAACGGGCCAGAATCGGCCCAATCTGCGTGTCTTGACGACCAACACGTAAGCACATCTTGGGGTTCGACAAGCATGGAAATCGCTTTGGGACTGCAAAACGGTGAGTTATAGTCCATGAAAGAGCCCTGAATCGGTAAAACCTAGGGTTATTGATCAACGATACATAAACGCACCACGGGGTTCGCCAATCATGGAAATCGCTCAGGGACCTGAAATCAGTGAGTAATAGTCCATGAAACGGGCCAAAATCGGCCAAAACTGTAAATGTTGATGACCGACGCATAAACACACCGATGTTCGTCGGTCGTGGAAATCACTACGTGACCCCAAAACTGAGTCATAGTCCAAGAAACGGGCCAGAATCGGCCGAAACTGCGATTGTTGATGCCCGACACGTAAGCGCACCTTGGGGTTCGACATCCATGGAAATCGCTTTGGGACCCCAAAAATGCGAGTAATATTCCATGAAACGGGCCAGAATCGACAAAAACTAGGACTGTTGATGACCGACACTTAAATGCACCACGGGGTTTGTTAATCGTGGAAATCACTCCGGGACCCCAAAACAATCAGTAATAGTCGACGAAACAGGCCAGAATTGGCCAATACTATGAGAGTTGATGACCGACACGTAAGCGCACCTTGGGGTTCAACAACTATGGAAATCTCTTCGTGACCGCAAAACGGTGAGTAATAGTCCATGAAACATGCCAGAATAGACAAAAACCGCGAGTGTTGATGTCTGACACGTAAATGCACCCCGGGGTTCGTTATTCATGGAAATCACTTTGGGACCCCAAAAAAGTGAGTAATAGTCCACAAAACGGGCCTCAATCGGCCAAAACTGTGACTGTTGATGACCGACATGTAAGCGCACCTTACGGTTAAATAACTAGGGAAATCGCTTTGCGATCCCAAAACGGTGAGTAATACTCCACGAAACGGGTCAGAATTGGCCAAAATTGTGAGGGTTGATGACGGGCACGTAAACGCACCCCAGGGATCGTCAATCATAGTAATCGCTCCAGGACCCCAAAACGTTGAGTAACAGTGCACAAAACGTACCAGAATTGGCCAAAACTATGAGTGTTGATGACCGACACGTAAACGCACCCCGGCGTTCGTCGATCGTGGAAATCACTTCGGGACCCCAAAACAGAGTAATAGTCCAAGAAACGGGCCAGAATCGGCCCAACCTACGCGTCTTGACGACTAGCACGTAAGCACATCTTGGGGTTCGACAAGCATGGAAATCGCTTTGGGACTGCAAAACGGTGAGTTATAGTCCATGAAAGAGCCCTGAATCGGTAAAACCTAGGGTTATTGATCAACGATACATAAACGCTCCACGGGGTTCGTCAATCATGGAAATCGCTCAGGGACCCAAAATCAGTGAGTAATAGTCCATGAAACGGGCCAAATCGGCCAAAACTGCAAATGTTGATGACCGACGCATAAACACACCGATGTTCGTCGGTCGTGGAAATCACTACGTGACCCCAAAACTGAGTCATAGTCCAAGAAACGGGCCAGAATCGGCCGAAACTGCGATTGTTGATGACCGACACGTAAGCGCACCTTGGGGTTCGACATCCATGGAAATCGCTTTGGGACCCCAAAAATGCGAGTAATATTCCATGAAACGGGCCAGAATCGACAAAAACTAGGACTGTTGATGACCGACACTTAAATGCACCACGGGGTTTGTTAATCGTGGAAATCACTCCGGGACCCCAAAACAATCAGTAATAGTCGACGAAACAGGCCAGAATTGGCCAATACTATGAGAGTTGATGACCGACACGTAAGCGCACCTTGGGGTTCAGCAACTATGGAAATCTCTTCGTGACCGCAAAACGGTGAGTAATAGTCCATGAAACATGCCAGAATAGACAAAAACCGCGAGTGTTGATGTCTGACACGTAAATGCACCCCGGGATTCGTTATTCATGGAAATCACTTTGGGACCCCAAAAAAGTGAGTAATAGTCCACAAAACGGGCCTCAATCGGCCAAAACTGTGACTGTTGATGACCGACATGTAAGCGCACCTTACGGTTAAATAACTAGGGAAATCGCTTTGCGATCCCAAAACGGTGAGTAATACTCCACGAAACGGGTCAGAATTGGCCAAAATTGTGAGGGTTGATGACGGGCACGTAAACGCACCCCAGGGATCGTCAATCATAGTAATCGCTCCAGGACCCCAAAACGTTGAGTAACAGTGCACAAAACGTACCAGAATTGGCCAAAACTATGAGTGTTGATGACCGACACGTAAACGCACCCCGGCGTTCGTCGATCGTGGAAATCACTTCGGGACCCCAAAACAGAGTAATAGTCCAAGAAACGGGCCAGAATCGGCCCAACCTACGAGTCTTGACGACCAGCACGTAAGCACATCTTGGGGTTCGACAACCATGGAAATCGCTTGGGGACTGCAAAATGGTGAGTTATAGTCCATGAAAGAGCCCTGAATCGGTAGAACCTAGGGTTATTGATCAACTATACATAAACGCACCAATTGGTTCGTCAATCATGGAAATCGCTCAGGGACCCGAAATCAGTGAGTAATAGTCCATGAAACGGGCCAAAATCGGCCAAAACTGCAAATGTTGATGACCGACACATAAACACACCGGTGTTCGTCGGTCGTGGAAATCACTACGTGACCCCAAAACTGAGTAATAGTCCAAGAAACGGGCCAGAATCGGTCGAAACTGCGATTGTTGATGACCGACACGTAAGCGCACCTTGGGGTTCGACATCCATGGAAATCGCTTTGGGACCCTAAAAAGGTGAGTACTAGTCCATGAAACGGGCCATAATCGACAAAAACCACGAGTGTTGATGACCGACACTTAAACACACCACGGGGTTTTTTAATCATGGAAATCACTCCGGGACCCCAAAACAGTCAGTAATAGTCCACGAAACGGGCCAGAATTGGCTAATACTATGAGAGTTGATGACCGACACGTAAGCGCACCTTTGGGTTCAACAACTATGGAAATCACTTCGTTACCGCAAAACGATGAGTAATAGTCCATGAAACGGGCCAGAATCGACAAAAACCGCTAGTGTTGATGTCTGACACGTAAACGCACGTCGGGGTTCGTTATTCATGGAAATCACTCTGGGACCCCAAAAAAGTGAGTAATAGTCCACGAAACGGGCCTGAATCGGCCAAAACTGTGACTGTTGATTACCGACATGTAAGCGCGCCTTAGGGTTCAATAACTATGGAAATCGTTTTGGGATCCCAAAACGGTGAGTAATAGTCCACGAAACGGGTCAGAATTGGCCAAAACTGTGAGGGTTGACGACGGGCACGTAAACGCACCCCAGGGATCGTCAATCATGGTAATCGCTCCGGGACCCCAAAACATTGAGTAACAGTGCACAAAATGTACCAGAATCGACCAAAACTGTGAGTGTTGACGACCGACACGTAAACGCACCCTGGTGTTCGTCGATCGTGGAAATCACTTCGGGACCCCAAAACTGAGTAATAATCCAAGAAACGGGCCAGAATCGGCCGAATCTGCGAGTTTTGACGACCAACACGTAAGCACATCTTGGGTTCGACAAGGATGGAAATCGCTTTGGGACTGCAAAACGGTGAGTTATAGTCCATGAAAGAGCCCTGAATCGGTAAAACCTAGGGTTATTGATCAACAATACATAAACACACCACGGGGTTCGTCAATCATGGAAATCGCTCAGGGACCCGAAATCAGTGAGTAATAGTCCATGAAACGGGCCAAAATCGGCCAAAACTGCAAATGTTGATGACCGACACATAAACACACCGGTGTTCGTCGGTCGTGGAAATCACTATGTGACCTCAAAACTGAGTAATAGTCCAAGAAACGGGCCAGAATCGGTCGAAACTGCGATTGTTGATGACCGACACGTAAGCGCACCTTGGGGTTCGACATCCATGGAAATCGCTTTGGGACCCTAAAAAGGTGAGTACTAGTCCATGAAACGGGCCATAATCGACAAAAACCACGAGTGTTGATGACCGACACTTAAACACACCACGGGGTTTGTTAATCATGGAAATCACTCTGGGACCCCAAAACAGTCAGTAATAGTCCATGAAACGGGCCAGAATTGGCCAATACTATGAGAGTTGATGACCGACACGTAAGCGCACCTTGGGGTTCAACAACTATGGAAATCGCTTCGTTACCGCAAAACGGTGAGTAATAGTCCATGAAACGGGCCAGAATCGACAAAAACCGCTAGTGTTGATGTCTGACACGTAAACGCACGCCGGGGTTCGTTATTCATGGAAATCACTCCGGGACCCCAAAAAAGTGAGTAATAGTCCACAAAACGGGCCTGAATCGGCCAAAACTGTGACTGTTGATTACCGACATGTAAGCGCACCTTAGGGTTCAATAACTATGGAAATCGCTTTGGGATCCCAAAACGGTGAGTAATAGTCCACGAAACGGGTCAGAATTGGCCAAAACTGTGAGGGTTGACGACGGGCACGCAAACGCACCCCAGGGATCGTCAATCATGGTAATCGCTCCGGGACCCCAAAACATTGACTAACAGTGCACAAAATGTACCAGAATCGGCCAAAACTGTGAGTGTTGACGACCGACACGTAAACTCTCCTCGGTGTTCATCAATCGTGGAAATCACTTCGGGACCCCAAAACTGAGTAATAGTCCAAGAAACGGGCCAGAATCGGCCCAATCTGCGAGTTTTGACGACCAACACGTAAGCACATCTTGGGGTTCGACAAGCATGGAAATCGCTTTGGGACTACAAAACGGTGAGTTATAGTCCATGAAAGAGCCCTGAATCGGTAAAACCTAGGGTTATTGATCAACAATACATAAACACACCACGGGGTTCGTCAATCATGGAAATCGCTCAGGGACCCGAAATCAGTGAGTAATAGTCCATGAAACGGTCCAAAATCGGCCAAAACTGCAAATGTTGATGACCGACACATAAACACACCGGTGTTCGTCGGTCGTGGAAATCACTATGTGACCCAAAACTGAGTAATAGTCTAAGAAACGGGCTAGAATCGGCCGAAACTGCGATTGTTGATGACCGACACGTAAGCGCACCTTGGGGTTCGACAACCATGGAAATCGCTTTGGGACCCAAAAGGTGAGTAATAGTCAATGAAACGGGCCAGAATCGACAAAAACCACGAGTGTTGATGACCGACACGTAAACACACCATGGGGTTTGTTAATCATGGAAATCACTCCGGGACCCCAAAACAGTCAGTAATAGTCCACGAAACGGGCCAGAATTGGCCAAAACTATGAGTGTTGATGACCGACACGTAAGCGCACCTTGGGGTTCAACAAATATGGAAATCATTTTGTGACCGCAAAACGGCGAGTAATAGTCCATGAAACGGGCCAGAATTGTCAAAAACTGCGAGTGCTGATGTCAGACACGTAAATGCACCCCGGGGTTCGTTAATCGTGGAAACCACTCTGGGACCCCAAAAAGTGAGTAATAGTCCACAAAACGGGCCAGAATCGGCCAAAACTGTGACTGTTGATGACCGACATGTAAGCGCACCTTGGGGTTCAATAACTAGGGATATCGCTTTGGGATCCCTAAACGGTGAGTAATAGTCCACGAAACGGGTTAGAATTGGCCAAAACTATGAGTGTTGATGACGGGCACGTAAACTCACCCCAGGGATCGTCAATCATGGAAATCGCTATGGGACCCCAAAACGGTGAGTAGTAGTGCACAAAACATACCAGAATCGGCCAAAACTGTGAGTGTTGATGACCGACACGTAAACCCACCCCGGTGTTCATCAATCGTGGAAATCACTTCGGGACCCCAAAACTGAGTAATAATCCAAGAAACGGGCCAGAATCGGCCCAATCTGCGAGTTTTGACGACCAACACGTAAGCACATCTTGGGGTTCGACAAGCATGGAAATCGCTTGGGGACTGCAAAACGGTGAGTTATAGTCCATGAAAGAGCCCTGAATCGGTAAAACCTAGGGTTATTGATCAACAATACATAAACACACCACGGGGTTCGTCAATCATGGAAATCGCTCAGGGACCCGAAATCAGTGAGTAATAGTCCATGAAACTGGCCAAAATCGGCCAAAACTGCAAATGTTGATGACCGACACATAAACACACCGGTGTTCGTCGGTCGTGGAAATCACTATGTGACCTCAAAACTGAGTAATAGTCCAAGAAACGGGCCAGAATCGGTCGAAACTGCGATTGTTGATGACCGACACGTAAGCGCACCTTGGGGTTCGACATCCATGGAAATCGCTTTGGGACCCTAAAAAGGTGAGTACTAGTCCATGAAACGGGCCATAATCGACAAAAACCACGAGTGTTGATGACCGACACTTAAACACACCACGGGGTTTGCTAATCATGGAAATCACTCCGGGACCCCAAAACAGTCAGTAATAGTCCACGAAA
>NC_057807.1:1976395-1976823 GCF_018294505.1 Triticum aestivum
CACCCCGGTGTTCGTCGATCGTGGAAATCACTTCGGGACCCCAAAACTGAGTAATAATCCAAGAAACGGGCCAGAATCGGCCGAATCTGCGAGTTTTGACGACCAACACGTAAGCACATCTTGGGGTTCGACAAGCATGGAAATCGCTTTGGGACTGCAAAACGGTGAGTTATAGTCCATGAAAGAGCCCTGA
Organism: Triticum aestivum; assembly: GCF_018294505.1. NCBI lineage: Eukaryota > Viridiplantae > Streptophyta > Magnoliopsida > Poales > Poaceae > Triticum > Triticum aestivum. Next base: position 1,976,589 of record NC_057807.1, read on the forward strand.
ATCGGTAAAACCTAGGGTTATTGATCAACAATACATAAACACACCACGGGGTTCGTCAATCATGGAAATCGCTCAGGGACCCGAAATCAGTGAGTAATAGTCCATGAAACGGGCCAAAATCGGCCAAAACTGCAAATGTTGATGACCGACACATAAACACACCGGTGTTCGTCGGTCGTGGAAATCACTATGTGACCTCAAAACTGAGTAATAGTCCAAGAAACGGGCCAGAATC